>NW_026527230.1:0-138860 GCF_022682495.2 Desmodus rotundus | reverse complement strand
AGGGCCCCACAAGGGTGGGTCACGTGACCCCAAAAGGGTGGGTCACGAGACCCCTCAAGGGTGGGTCACGTGACCCCGCAGGGGTTGGTCACGTGACCCCTCAGGGGTGGGTCACGTGACCCCTCAGGGGTGGGTCACGAGACCCCTCAGGGGTGGGTCCCGTGACCCCTCAAGGGTAGGTCAGGAGACACCTCAAGGGTGGGTCCCGTGACCCGAGGGAGGCTTGCGTGGGGAGCCTGAGTGCGCACGCGCAGACCCCGTATAGGCCCAAAACGAGCCAGCCGCGGCTCGGAGAAAAGCCATCTCCTGGGGGCCTCCCCATGTTCTTCCACTCCTCAAGTGTGACCCCTTTACGGATGGAAGAAAAGGGGGATCTTCGCAGTGGTGGGGTCGGGCCAGAGGGGTCTGCGGGTTTGCCTGCACGTACGCCAGGTGCTCGCACAACGGGCCCATGTGTTTGAGCCCCGTGGAGGCAGAGGGCTGCTTATTGCTGGATGATAGTATCCTGCAGGGTTAAGGGACGGCGTGGGCACTCCCAGGGCGACAGAGGGCACCTGGCCTTTAGAGAGTTCCCTGGAAAATTCCCCGCCCAGGCCCCTGGTCCACAAGTCTATCCTGCGCACAGTGTCTGTGCGAGGCTGGGAGTGCTTCCGGGCAGTGTTCCCCAGCGGAAATCGCGTGGTCCTCTAGGTGGCAGGGAGGGCTCCTGTGTCCACGGACAGGTGCCCAGGGACTCTGTGGAACTGCTGTGACCTCTAAAGGGTGGGTCAGGTGAGCCGAGGGAGGCGTGTGCTTGGGAGCCTGAGTGCGCATGCCCGGCCCACCTATAGGCCTGAAACGAGCCAGCCGCGGCTCGGAGAAAAGCCATCTCCTGGGGGCCTCCCCATGTTCTTCCACTCCTCAGGCGTGACCCCTTTACGGATGGAAGAAAAGGGGGATCTTCACAGTGGTGGGTTCGGGCCAGAGGGCTCTGCGGGTTTGGCTCCACGTAGGCCAGGTGCCCGCACACCGGGCCCAGGTGTTTGAGCCCCGTGGAGGCAGAGGGCTGCTTATTGCTGGATGCAAGTGTCCTGCGGGGTAAAGTAACGGCATGGGCACTCCCCGGGCCACACAGGGCACCGGACCCTTAGAGAGTGCCATGGGAAATCCCCCGCCCATGCCCCCGGTACCCAAGTCTGTCCTTAGCACACTGTCTGTGCGGGGCTGAAGGTGCTGCTAGGCAGTGTGGCCTGTGGGAAATCGAGCGGTCCTCTGAGTGGCAGGGAGGGCTTCTGTTTCCCCGAACAGGTGTGCAGGGACCCTGTAAAACTGCTGTGACCTCTCAAGGTTGGTCACGAGAACCCTCAGGTGTTGGTCACGTGACCCCTCAGGGGTGGTTCAAGAGCCGCCTCAGGGGTTGGTCACGTGACCCCTCAAGGGTGGGTCACGAGACCCCTCAGGGTTGGGTCACGAGACCCCTCGGGGGTGGGTCACGTGACCCCTCAAGGGTACGTCAGGAGACACCTCAAGGGTGGGTCCCGTGACCCGAGGGAGGCTTGCGTGGGGAGCCTGAGTGCGCACGCGCGGACCCCGTATAGGCCCAAAACGAGCCAGCCGCGGCTCGGAGAAAAGCCATCTCCTGGGGGCCTCCCCATGTTCTTCCACTCCTCAAGCGTGACCCCTTTACGGATGGAAGAAAAGGGGGATCTTCGCAGTGGTGGAGTCGGGCCTGAGGTGTCTGTTTGTTTGCCTCCATGTAGGCCAGTTGCTGGCACACCGGGCCCAGGTGTCCCGGCCCCATGTGGCTAGAGGGCCGCTTATGGCAGGAATCAGGTCTCCTGCGGGGGTCAAGGGACGGCTTGGACACTCACCGGGCGAGAGAGGACGCCTGGCCATCAGACAGCCCCCTGGAAAATCCCCCACCCAGGCCCCCGGTCCCCAAGTCTTTCCTGCGCACACTGTCTCTCAGGAGCTGGGAGAGCTGCTGGGAAGTGTGGCCCATGGGAAATCGCGCGGTCCCCTGGGTGGCAGGGAGGGCTCCTGTGTCCACCGACAGGTGCCCAGGGACCCTGTGGAACTGCTGTGACCTCTAAAGGGTGGGTCAGGTGAGGCGAGGGAGGCGTGTGCTTGGGAGCCTGAGTGCGCATGCGCGGCCCACGTATAGGCCCGAAACGAGCCAGCCGCGGCTCGGAGAAAAGCCATCTCCTGGGGCCTCCCCATGTTCCTACACTCCTCAAGCGTCACCCCTTTAAGGATGGAAGAAAAGGGGGATCTTCGCAGTGGTGGGTTCGGGCCAGAGGGCTCTGCGGGTTTGCCTCCACGTACGCCAGGTGCTCGCACTACGGGCCCAGGTGTTTGAGCCCCGTGGAGGCAGAGGGCTGCTTATTGCTGGATGATAGTGTCCTGCAGGGTTAAGGGACGGCGGGGGCACTCCCAGGGCGACAGAGGGCACCTGGCCTTTAGAGAGTTCCCTGGAAAATTCCCCGCCCAGGCCCCTGGTCCACAAGTCTATCCTGCGCACAGTGTCTGTGCGAGGCTGGGAGTGCTTCCGGGCAGTGTTCCCCAGCGGAAATTGCGTGGTCCTCTAGGTGGCAGGGAGGGCTCCTGTGTCCACGGACAGGTGCCCAGGGACCCTGTGGAACTGCTGTGACCTCTAAAGGGTGGGTCAGGTGAGCCGAGGGAGGCGTGTGCTTGGGAGCCTGAGTGCGCATGCGCGGCCCACCTATAGACCCGAAACGAGCCAGACGCGGCTCGGAGAAAAGACATCTCCTGGGGGCATCCCCATGTTCTTCCACTCCTCAAGCGTGACCCCTTTAGGGATGGAAGAAAAGGGGGATCTTCACAGTGGCGGGTTCGGGCCAGAGGGCTCTGCGGGTTTGCCTCCACGTACGCCAGGTGCCCGCACACCGGGCCCAGGTGTTTGAGCCCCGTGGAGGCAGAGGGCTGCTTATTGCTGGATGCAAGTGTCCTGCGGGGTAAAGTAACGGCATGGGCACTCCCCGGGCCACACAGGGCACCGGACCCTTAGAGAGTGCCATGGGAAATCCCCCGCCCACGCCCCCGGTACCCAAGTCTGTCCTTAGCACACTGTCTGTGCGGGGCTGAAGGTGCTGCAAGGCAGTGTGGCCTGTGGGAAATCGCGCGGTCCTCTGAGTGGCAGGGAGGGCTTCTGTTTCCCCGAACAGGTGCGCAGGGACCCTGTAAAACTGCTGTGACCTCTCAAGTTGGGTCATGTGACCACTCAGGGGTGGGTCACAGGGCCCCACAAGGGTGGGTCACGTGACCCCAAAAGGGTGGGTCACGAGACCCCTCAAGGGTGGGTCACGTGACCCCGCAGGGGTTGGTCACGTGACCCCTCAGGGGTGGGTCACGTGACCCCTCAGGGGTGGGTCACGAGACCCCTCAGGGGTGGGTCCCGTGACCCCTCAAGGGTAGGTCAGGAGACACCTCAAGGGTGGGTCCCGTGACCCGAGGGAGGCTTGCGTGGGGAGCCTGAGTGCGCACGCGCAGACCCCGTATAGGCCCAAAACGAGCCAGCCGCGGCTCGGAGAAAAGCCATCTCCTGGGGGCCTCCCCATGTTCTTCCACTCCTCAAGTGTGACCCCTTTACGGATGGAAGAAAAGGGGGATCTTCGCAGTGGTGGGGTCGGGCCAGAGGGGTCTGCGGGTTTGCCTGCACGTACGCCAGGTGCTCGCACAACGGGCCCATGTGTTTGAGCCCCGTGGAGGCAGAGGGCTGCTTATTGCTGGATGATAGTGTCCTGCAGGGTTAAGGGACGGCGTGGGCACTCCCAGGGCGACAGAGGGCACCTGGCCTTTAGAGAGTTCCCTGGAAAATTCCCCGCCCAGGCCCCTGGTCCACAAGTCTATCCTGCGCACAGTGTCTGTGCGAGGCTGGGGGTGCTTCGGGCAGTGTTCCCCAGCGGAAATCGCGTGGTCCTCTAGGTGGCAGGGAGGGCTCCTGTGTCCACGGACAGGTGCCCAGGGACCCTGTGGAACTGCTGTGACCTCTAAAGGGTGGGTCAGGTGAGCCGAGGGAGGCGAGTGCTTGGGAGCCTGAGTGCGCATGCGCGGCCCACGTATAGGCCCCAAACGAGCCAGCCGCGTCTCGGAGAAAAGCCATCTCCTGGGGGCCTCCCCATGTTCTTCCACTCCTCAAGCGTGACCCCTTTACGGATGGAAGAAAAGGGGGATCTTCGCAGTGGTGGGGTCGGGCCTGAGGTGTCTGTTTGTTTGCCTCCATGTAGGCCAGTTGCTTGCACACCGGGCCCAGGTGTCCCGGCCCCATGTGGCTAGAGGGCCGCTTATGGCAGGAATCAGGTCTCCTGCAGGGGTCAAGGGACGGCTTGGACACTCACCGGGCGAGAGAGGACGCCTGGCCATCAGACAGCCCCCTGGAAAATCCCCCGCCCAGGCCCCCGGTCCCCAAGTCTTTCCTGCGCACACTGTCTCTGAGGAGCTGGGAGAGCTGCTGGGAAGTGTGGCCCATGGGAAATCGCGCGGTCCCCTGGGTGGCAGGGAGGGCTCCTGTGTCCACGGACAGGTGCCCAGGGACCCTGTGGAACTGCTGTGACCTCTAAAGGGTGGGTCAGGTGAGCCGAGGGAGGCGTGTGCTTGGGAGCCTGAGTGCGCATGCGCGGCCCACGTATAGGCCCGAAACGAGCCAGCCGCGGCTCGGAGAAAAGCCATCTCCTGGGGCCTCCCCATGTTCCTACACTCCTCAAGCGTCACCCCTTTAAGGATGGAAGAAAAGGGGGATCTTCGCAGTGGTGGGTTCGGGCCAGAGGGCTCTGCGGGTTTGCCTCCACGTACGCCAGGTGCTCGCACTACGGGCCCAGGTGTTTGAGCCCCGTGGAGGCAGAGGGCTGCTTATTGCTGGATGATAGTGTCCTGCAGGGTTAAGGGACGGCGGGGGCACTCCCAGGGCGACAGAGGGCACCTGGCCTTTAGAGAGTTCCCTGGAAAATTCCCCGCCCAGGCCCCTGGTCCACAAGTCTATCCTGCGCACAGTGTCTGTGCGAGGCTGGGAGTGCTTCCGGGCAGTGTTCCCCAGCGGAAATTGCGTGGTCCTCTAGGTGGCAGGGAGGGCTCCTGTGTCCACGGACAGGTGCCCAGGGACCCTGTGGAACTGCTGTGACCTCTAAAGGGTGGGTCAGGTGAGCCGAGGGAGGCGTGTGCTTGGGAGCCTGAGTGCGCATGCGCGGCCCACCTATAGACCCGAAACGAGCCAGACGCGGCTCGGAGAAAAGACATCTCCTGGGGGCATCCCCATGTTCTTCCACTCCTCAAGCGTGACCCCTTTAGGGATGGAAGAAAAGGGGGATCTTCACAGTGGCGGGTTCGGGCCAGAGGGCTCTGCGGGTTTGCCTCCACGTACGCCAGGTGCCCGCACACCGGGCCCAGGTGTTTGAGCCCCGTGGAGGCAGAGGGCTGCTTATTGCTGGATGCAAGTGTCCTGCGGGGTAAAGTAACGGCATGGGCACTCCCCGGGCCACACAGGGCACCGGACCCTTAGAGAGTGCCATGGGAAATCCCCCGCCCACGCCCCCGGTACCCAAGTCTGTCCTTAGCACACTGTCTGTGCGGGGCTGAAGGTGCTGCAAGGCAGTGTGGCCTGTGGGAAATCGCGCGGTCCTCTGAGTGGCAGGGAGGGCTTCTGTTTCCCCGAACAGGTGCGCAGGGACCCTGTAAAACTGCTGTGACCTCTCAAGTTGGGTCATGTGACCACTCAGGGGTGGGTCACAGGGCCCCACAAGGGTGGGTCACGTGACCCCAAAAGGGTGGGTCACGAGACCCCTCAAGGGTGGGTCACGTGACCCCGCAGGGGTTGGTCACGTGACCCCTCAGGGGTGGGTCACGTGACCCCTCAGGGGTGGGTCACGAGACCCCTCAGGGGTGGGTCCCGTGACCCCTCAAGGGTAGGTCAGGAGACACCTCAAGGGTGGGTCCCGTGACCCGAGGGAGGCTTGCGTGGGGAGCCTGAGTGCGCACGCGCAGACCCCGTATAGGCCCAAAACGAGCCAGCCGCGGCTCGGAGAAAAGCCATCTCCTGGGGGCCTCCCCATGTTCTTCCACTCCTCAAGTGTGACCCCTTTACGGATGGAAGAAAAGGGGGATCTTCGCAGTGGTGGGGTCGGGCCAGAGGGGTCTGCGGGTTTGCCTGCACGTACGCCAGGTGCTCGCACAACGGGCCCATGTGTTTGAGCCCCGTGGAGGCAGAGGGCTGCTTATTGCTGGATGATAGTATCCTGCAGGGTTAAGGGACGGCGTGGGCACTCCCAGGGCGACAGAGGGCACCTGGCCTTTAGAGAGTTCCCTGGAAAATTCCCCGCCCAGGCCCCTGGTCCACAAGTCTATCCTGCGCACAGTGTCTGTGCGAGGCTGGGAGTGCTTCCGGGCAGTGTTCCCCAGCGGAAATCGCGTGGTCCTCTAGGTGGCAGGGAGGGCTCCTGTGTCCACGGACAGGTGCCCAGGGACTCTGTGGAACTGCTGTGACCTCTAAAGGGTGGGTCAGGTGAGCCGAGGGAGGCGTGTGCTTGGGAGCCTGAGTGCGCATGCCCGGCCCACCTATAGGCCTGAAACGAGCCAGCCGCGGCTCGGAGAAAAGCCATCTCCTGGGGGCCTCCCCATGTTCTTCCACTCCTCAGGCGTGACCCCTTTACGGATGGAAGAAAAGGGGGATCTTCACAGTGGTGGGTTCGGGCCAGAGGGCTCTGCGGGTTTGGCTCCACGTAGGCCAGGTGCCCGCACACCGGGCCCAGGTGTTTGAGCCCCGTGGAGGCAGAGGGCTGCTTATTGCTGGATGCAAGTGTCCTGCGGGGTAAAGTAACGGCATGGGCACTCCCCGGGCCACACAGGGCACCGGACCCTTAGAGAGTGCCATGGGAAATCCCCCGCCCATGCCCCCGGTACCCAAGTCTGTCCTTAGCACACTGTCTGTGCGGGGCTGAAGGTGCTGCTAGGCAGTGTGGCCTGTGGGAAATCGAGCGGTCCTCTGAGTGGCAGGGAGGGCTTCTGTTTCCCCGAACAGGTGTGCAGGGACCCTGTAAAACTGCTGTGACCTCTCAAGGTTGGTCACGAGAACCCTCAGGTGTTGGTCACGTGACCCCTCAGGGGTGGTTCAAGAGCCGCCTCAGGGGTTGGTCACGTGACCCCTCAAGGGTGGGTCACGAGACCCCTCAGGGTTGGGTCACGAGACCCCTCGGGGGTGGGTCACGTGACCCCTCAAGGGTACGTCAGGAGACACCTCAAGGGTGGGTCCCGTGACCCGAGGGAGGCTTGCGTGGGGAGCCTGAGTGCGCACGCGCGGACCCCGTATAGGCCCAAAACGAGCCAGCCGCGGCTCGGAGAAAAGCCATCTCCTGGGGGCCTCCCCATGTTCTTCCACTCCTCAAGCGTGACCCCTTTACGGATGGAAGAAAAGGGGGATCTTCGCAGTGGTGGAGTCGGGCCTGAGGTGTCTGTTTGTTTGCCTCCATGTAGGCCAGTTGCTGGCACACCGGGCCCAGGTGTCCCGGCCCCATGTGGCTAGAGGGCCGCTTATGGCAGGAATCAGGTCTCCTGCGGGGGTCAAGGGACGGCTTGGACACTCACCGGGCGAGAGAGGACGCCTGGCCATCAGACAGCCCCCTGGAAAATCCCCCACCCAGGCCCCCGGTCCCCAAGTCTTTCCTGCGCACACTGTCTCTCAGGAGCTGGGAGAGCTGCTGGGAAGTGTGGCCCATGGGAAATCGCGCGGTCCCCTGGGTGGCAGGGAGGGCTCCTGTGTCCACCGACAGGTGCCCAGGGACCCTGTGGAACTGCTGTGACCTCTAAAGGGTGGGTCAGGTGAGGCGAGGGAGGCGTGTGCTTGGGAGCCTGAGTGCGCATGCGCGGCCCACGTATAGGCCCGAAACGAGCCAGCCGCGGCTCGGAGAAAAGCCATCTCCTGGGGCCTCCCCATGTTCCTACACTCCTCAAGCGTCACCCCTTTAAGGATGGAAGAAAAGGGGGATCTTCGCAGTGGTGGGTTCGGGCCAGAGGGCTCTGCGGGTTTGCCTCCACGTACGCCAGGTGCTCGCACTACGGGCCCAGGTGTTTGAGCCCCGTGGAGGCAGAGGGCTGCTTATTGCTGGATGATAGTGTCCTGCAGGGTTAAGGGACGGCGGGGGCACTCCCAGGGCGACAGAGGGCACCTGGCCTTTAGAGAGTTCCCTGGAAAATTCCCCGCCCAGGCCCCTGGTCCACAAGTCTATCCTGCGCACAGTGTCTGTGCGAGGCTGGGAGTGCTTCCGGGCAGTGTTCCCCAGCGGAAATTGCGTGGTCCTCTAGGTGGCAGGGAGGGCTCCTGTGTCCACGGACAGGTGCCCAGGGACCCTGTGGAACTGCTGTGACCTCTAAAGGGTGGGTCAGGTGAGCCGAGGGAGGCGTGTGCTTGGGAGCCTGAGTGCGCATGCGCGGCCCACCTATAGACCCGAAACGAGCCAGACGCGGCTCGGAGAAAAGACATCTCCTGGGGGCATCCCCATGTTCTTCCACTCCTCAAGCGTGACCCCTTTAGGGATGGAAGAAAAGGGGGATCTTCACAGTGGCGGGTTCGGGCCAGAGGGCTCTGCGGGTTTGCCTCCACGTACGCCAGGTGCCCGCACACCGGGCCCAGGTGTTTGAGCCCCGTGGAGGCAGAGGGCTGCTTATTGCTGGATGCAAGTGTCCTGCGGGGTAAAGTAACGGCATGGGCACTCCCCGGGCCACACAGGGCACCGGACCCTTAGAGAGTGCCATGGGAAATCCCCCGCCCACGCCCCCGGTACCCAAGTCTGTCCTTAGCACACTGTCTGTGCGGGGCTGAAGGTGCTGCAAGGCAGTGTGGCCTGTGGGAAATCGCGCGGTCCTCTGAGTGGCAGGGAGGGCTTCTGTTTCCCCGAACAGGTGCGCAGGGACCCTGTAAAACTGCTGTGACCTCTCAAGTTGGGTCATGTGACCACTCAGGGGTGGGTCACAGGGCCCCACAAGGGTGGGTCACGTGACCCCAAAAGGGTGGGTCACGAGACCCCTCAAGGGTGGGTCACGAGACCCCTCAGGGGTGGGTCCCGTGACCCCTCAAGGGTAGGTCAGGAGACACCTCAAGGGTGGGTCCCGTGACCCGAGGGAGGCTTGCGTGGGGAGCCTGAGTGCGCACGCGCAGACCCCGTATAGGCCCAAAACGAGCCAGCCGCGGCTCGGAGAAAAGCCATCTCCTGGGGGCCTCCCCATGTTCTTCCACTCCTCAAGTGTGACCCCTTTACGGATGGAAGAAAAGGGGGATCTTCGCAGTGGTGGGGTCGGGCCAGAGGGGTCTGCGGGTTTGCCTGCACGTACGCCAGGTGCTCGCACAACGGGCCCATGTGTTTGAGCCCCGTGGAGGCAGAGGGCTGCTTATTGCTGGATGATAGTGTCCTGCAGGGTTAAGGGACGGCGTGGGCACTCCCAGGGCGACAGAGGGCACCTGGCCTTTAGAGAGTTCCCTGGAAAATTCCCCGCCCAGGCCCCTGGTCCACAAGTCTATCCTGCGCACAGTGTCTGTGCGAGGCTGGGGGTGCTTCGGGCAGTGTTCCCCAGCGGAAATCGCGTGGTCCTCTAGGTGGCAGGGAGGGCTCCTGTGTCCACGGACAGGTGCCCAGGGACCCTGTGGAACTGCTGTGACCTCTAAAGGGTGGGTCAGGTGAGCCGAGGGAGGCGAGTGCTTGGGAGCCTGAGTGCGCATGCGCGGCCCACGTATAGGCCCCAAACGAGCCAGCCGCGTCTCGGAGAAAAGCCATCTCCTGGGGGCCTCCCCATGTTCTTCCACTCCTCAAGCGTGACCCCTTTACGGATGGAAGAAAAGGGGGATCTTCGCAGTGGTGGGGTCGGGCCTGAGGTGTCTGTTTGTTTGCCTCCATGTAGGCCAGTTGCTTGCACACCGGGCCCAGGTGTCCCGGCCCCATGTGGCTAGAGGGCCGCTTATGGCAGGAATCAGGTCTCCTGCAGGGGTCAAGGGACGGCTTGGACACTCACCGGGCGAGAGAGGACGCCTGGCCATCAGACAGCCCCCTGGAAAATCCCCCGCCCAGGCCCCCGGTCCCCAAGTCTTTCCTGCGCACACTGTCTCTGAGGAGCTGGGAGAGCTGCTGGGAAGTGTGGCCCATGGGAAATCGCGCGGTCCCCTGGGTGGCAGGGAGGGCTCCTGTGTCCACGGACAGGTGCCCAGGGACCCTGTGGAACTGCTGTGACCTCTAAAGGGTGGGTCAGGTGAGCCGAGGGAGGCGTGTGCTTGGGAGCCTGAGTGCGCATGCGCGGCCCACGTATAGGCCCGAAACGAGCCAGCCGCGGCTCGGAGAAAAGCCATCTCCTGGGGCCTCCCCATGTTCCTACACTCCTCAAGCGTCACCCCTTTAAGGATGGAAGAAAAGGGGGATCTTCGCAGTGGTGGGTTCGGGCCAGAGGGCTCTGCGGGTTTGCCTCCACGTACGCCAGGTGCTCGCACTACGGGCCCAGGTGTTTGAGCCCCGTGGAGGCAGAGGGCTGCTTATTGCTGGATGATAGTGTCCTGCAGGGTTAAGGGACGGCGGGGGCACTCCCAGGGCGACAGAGGGCACCTGGCCTTTAGAGAGTTCCCTGGAAAATTCCCCGCCCAGGCCCCTGGTCCACAAGTCTATCCTGCGCACAGTGTCTGTGCGAGGCTGGGAGTGCTTCCGGGCAGTGTTCCCCAGCGGAAATTGCGTGGTCCTCTAGGTGGCAGGGAGGGCTCCTGTGTCCACGGACAGGTGCCCAGGGACCCTGTGGAACTGCTGTGACCTCTAAAGGGTGGGTCAGGTGAGCCGAGGGAGGCGTGTGCTTGGGAGCCTGAGTGCGCATGCGCGGCCCACCTATAGACCCGAAACGAGCCAGACGCGGCTCGGAGAAAAGACATCTCCTGGGGGCATCCCCATGTTCTTCCACTCCTCAAGCGTGACCCCTTTAGGGATGGAAGAAAAGGGGGATCTTCACAGTGGCGGGTTCGGGCCAGAGGGCTCTGCGGGTTTGCCTCCACGTACGCCAGGTGCCCGCACACCGGGCCCAGGTGTTTGAGCCCCGTGGAGGCAGAGGGCTGCTTATTGCTGGATGCAAGTGTCCTGCGGGGTAAAGTAACGGCATGGGCACTCCCCGGGCCACACAGGGCACCGGACCCTTAGAGAGTGCCATGGGAAATCCCCCGCCCACGCCCCCGGTACCCAAGTCTGTCCTTAGCACACTGTCTGTGCGGGGCTGAAGGTGCTGCAAGGCAGTGTGGCCTGTGGGAAATCGCGCGGTCCTCTGAGTGGCAGGGAGGGCTTCTGTTTCCCCGAACAGGTGCGCAGGGACCCTGTAAAACTGCTGTGACCTCTCAAGTTGGGTCATGTGACCACTCAGGGGTGGGTCACAGGGCCCCACAAGGGTGGGTCACGTGACCCCAAAAGGGTGGGTCACGAGACCCCTCAAGGGTGGGTCACGTGACCCCGCAGGGGTTGGTCACGTGACCCCTCAGGGGTGGGTCACGTGACCCCTCAGGGGTGGGTCACGAGACCCCTCAGGGGTGGGTCCCGTGACCCCTCAAGGGTAGGTCAGGAGACACCTCAAGGGTGGGTCCCGTGACCCGAGGGAGGCTTGCGTGGGGAGCCTGAGTGCGCACGCGCAGACCCCGTATAGGCCCAAAACGAGCCAGCCGCGGCTCGGAGAAAAGCCATCTCCTGGGGGCCTCCCCATGTTCTTCCACTCCTCAAGTGTGACCCCTTTACGGATGGAAGAAAAGGGGGATCTTCGCAGTGGTGGGTTCGGGCCAGAGGGGTCTGCGGGTTTGCCTGCACGTACGCCAGGTGCTCGCACAACGGGCCCATGTGTTTGAGCCCCGTGGAGGCAGAGGGCTGCTTATTGCTGGATGATAGTATCCTGCAGGGTTAAGGGACGGCGTGGGCACTCCCAGGGCGACAGAGGGCACCTGGCCTTTAGAGAGTTCCCTGGAAAATTCCCCGCCCAGGCCCCTGGTCCACAAGTCTATCCTGCGCACAGTGTCTGTGCGAGGCTGGGAGTGCTTCCGGGCAGTGTTCCCCAGCGGAAATCGCGTGGTCCTCTAGGTGGCAGGGAGGGCTCCTGTGTCCACGGACAGGTGCCCAGGGACTCTGTGGAACTGCTGTGACCTCTAAAGGGTGGGTCAGGTGAGCCGAGGGAGGCGTGTGCTTGGGAGCCTGAGTGCGCATGCCCGGCCCACCTATAGGCCTGAAACGAGCCAGCCGCGGCTCGGAGAAAAGCCATCTCCTGGGGGCCTCCCCATGTTCTTCCACTCCTCAGGCGTGACCCCTTTACGGATGGAAGAAAAGGGGGATCTTCACAGTGGTGGGTTCGGGCCAGAGGGCTCTGCGGGTTTGGCTCCACGTAGGCCAGGTGCCCGCACACCGGGCCCAGGTGTTTGAGCCCCGTGGAGGCAGAGGGCTGCTTATTGCTGGATGCAAGTGTCCTGCGGGGTAAAGTAACGGCATGGGCACTCCCCGGGCCACACAGGGCACCGGACCCTTAGAGAGTGCCATGGGAAATCCCCCGCCCATGCCCCCGGTACCCAAGTCTGTCCTTAGCACACTGTCTGTGCGGGGCTGAAGGTGCTGCTAGGCAGTGTGGCCTGTGGGAAATCGAGCGGTCCTCTGAGTGGCAGGGAGGGCTTCTGTTTCCCCGAACAGGTGTGCAGGGACCCTGTAAAACTGCTGTGACCTCTCAAGGTTGGTCACGAGAACCCTCAGGTGTTGGTCACGTGACCCCTCAGGGGTGGTTCAAGAGCCGCCTCAGGGGTTGGTCACGTGACCCCTCAAGGGTGGGTCACGAGACCCCTCAGGGTTGGGTCACGAGACCCCTCGGGGGTGGGTCACGTGACCCCTCAAGGGTACGTCAGGAGACACCTCAAGGGTGGGTCCCGTGACCCGAGGGAGGCTTGCGTGGGGAGCCTGAGTGCGCACGCGCGGACCCCGTATAGGCCCAAAACGAGCCAGCCGCGGCTCGGAGAAAAGCCATCTCCTGGGGGCCTCCCCATGTTCTTCCACTCCTCAAGCGTGACCCCTTTACGGATGGAAGAAAAGGGGGATCTTCGCAGTGGTGGAGTCGGGCCTGAGGTGTCTGTTTGTTTGCCTCCATGTAGGCCAGTTGCTGGCACACCGGGCCCAGGTGTCCCGGCCCCATGTGGCTAGAGGGCCGCTTATGGCAGGAATCAGGTCTCCTGCGGGGGTCAAGGGACGGCTTGGACACTCACCGGGCGAGAGAGGACGCCTGGCCATCAGACAGCCCCCTGGAAAATCCCCCACCCAGGCCCCCGGTCCCCAAGTCTTTCCTGCGCACACTGTCTCTCAGGAGCTGGGAGAGCTGCTGGGAAGTGTGGCCCATGGGAAATCGCGCGGTCCCCTGGGTGGCAGGGAGGGCTCCTGTGTCCACCGACAGGTGCCCAGGGACCCTGTGGAACTGCTGTGACCTCTAAAGGGTGGGTCAGGTGAGGCGAGGGAGGCGTGTGCTTGGGAGCCTGAGTGCGCATGCGCGGCCCACGTATAGGCCCGAAACGAGCCAGCCGCGGCTCGGAGAAAAGCCATCTCCTGGGGCCTCCCCATGTTCCTACACTCCTCAAGCGTCACCCCTTTAAGGATGGAAGAAAAGGGGGATCTTCGCAGTGGTGGGTTCGGGCCAGAGGGCTCTGCGGGTTTGCCTCCACGTACGCCAGGTGCTCGCACTACGGGCCCAGGTGTTTGAGCCCCGTGGAGGCAGAGGGCTGCTTATTGCTGGATGATAGTGTCCTGCAGGGTTAAGGGACGGCGGGGGCACTCCCAGGGCGACAGAGGGCACCTGGCCTTTAGAGAGTTCCCTGGAAAATTCCCCGCCCAGGCCCCTGGTCCACAAGTCTATCCTGCGCACAGTGTCTGTGCGAGGCTGGGAGTGCTTCCGGGCAGTGTTCCCCAGCGGAAATTGCGTGGTCCTCTAGGTGGCAGGGAGGGCTCCTGTGTCCACGGACAGGTGCCCAGGGACCCTGTGGAACTGCTGTGACCTCTAAAGGGTGGGTCAGGTGAGCCGAGGGAGGCGTGTGCTTGGGAGCCTGAGTGCGCATGCGCGGCCCACCTATAGACCCGAAACGAGCCAGACGCGGCTCGGAGAAAAGACATCTCCTGGGGGCATCCCCATGTTCTTCCACTCCTCAAGCGTGACCCCTTTAGGGATGGAAGAAAAGGGGGATCTTCACAGTGGCGGGTTCGGGCCAGAGGGCTCTGCGGGTTTGCCTCCACGTACGCCAGGTGCCCGCACACCGGGCCCAGGTGTTTGAGCCCCGTGGAGGCAGAGGGCTGCTTATTGCTGGATGCAAGTGTCCTGCGGGGTAAAGTAACGGCATGGGCACTCCCCGGGCCACACAGGGCACCGGACCCTTAGAGAGTGCCATGGGAAATCCCCCGCCCACGCCCCCGGTACCCAAGTCTGTCCTTAGCACACTGTCTGTGCGGGGCTGAAGGTGCTGCAAGGCAGTGTGGCCTGTGGGAAATCGCGCGGTCCTCTGAGTGGCAGGGAGGGCTTCTGTTTCCCCGAACAGGTGCGCAGGGACCCTGTAAAACTGCTGTGACCTCTCAAGTTGGGTCATGTGACCACTCAGGGGTGGGTCACAGGGCCCCACAAGGGTGGGTCACGTGACCCCAAAAGGGTGGGTCACGAGACCCCTCAAGGGTGGGTCACGTGACCCCGCAGGGGTTGGTCACGTGACCCCTCAGGGGTGGGTCACGTGACCCCTCAGGGGTGGGTCACGAGACCCCTCAGGGGTGGGTCCCGTGACCCCTCAAGGGTAGGTCAGGAGACACCTCAAGGGTGGGTCCCGTGACCCGAGGGAGGCTTGCGTGGGGAGCCTGAGTGCGCACGCGCAGACCCCGTATAGGCCCAAAACGAGCCAGCCGCGGCTCGGAGAAAAGCCATCTCCTGGGGGCCTCCCCATGTTCTTCCACTCCTCAAGTGTGACCCCTTTACGGATGGAAGAAAAGGGGGATCTTCGCAGTGGTGGGGTCGGGCCAGAGGGGTCTGCGGGTTTGCCTGCACGTACGCCAGGTGCTCGCACAACGGGCCCATGTGTTTGAGCCCCGTGGAGGCAGAGGGCTGCTTATTGCTGGATGATAGTGTCCTGCAGGGTTAAGGGACGGCGTGGGCACTCCCAGGGCGACAGAGGGCACCTGGCCTTTAGAGAGTTCCCTGGAAAATTCCCCGCCCAGGCCCCTGGTCCACAAGTCTATCCTGCGCACAGTGTCTGTGCGAGGCTGGGGGTGCTTCGGGCAGTGTTCCCCAGCGGAAATCGCGTGGTCCTCTAGGTGGCAGGGAGGGCTCCTGTGTCCACGGACAGGTGCCCAGGGACCCTGTGGAACTGCTGTGACCTCTAAAGGGTGGGTCAGGTGAGCCGAGGGAGGCGAGTGCTTGGGAGCCTGAGTGCGCATGCGCGGCCCACGTATAGGCCCCAAACGAGCCAGCCGCGTCTCGGAGAAAAGCCATCTCCTGGGGGCCTCCCCATGTTCTTCCACTCCTCAAGCGTGACCCCTTTACGGATGGAAGAAAAGGGGGATCTTCGCAGTGGTGGGGTCGGGCCTGAGGTGTCTGTTTGTTTGCCTCCATGTAGGCCAGTTGCTTGCACACCGGGCCCAGGTGTCCCGGCCCCATGTGGCTAGAGGGCCGCTTATGGCAGGAATCAGGTCTCCTGCAGGGGTCAAGGGACGGCTTGGACACTCACCGGGCGAGAGAGGACGCCTGGCCATCAGACAGCCCCCTGGAAAATCCCCCGCCCAGGCCCCCGGTCCCCAAGTCTTTCCTGCGCACACTGTCTCTGAGGAGCTGGGAGAGCTGCTGGGAAGTGTGGCCCATGGGAAATCGCGCGGTCCCCTGGGTGGCAGGGAGGGCTCCTGTGTCCACGGACAGGTGCCCAGGGACCCTGTGGAACTGCTGTGACCTCTAAAGGGTGGGTCAGGTGAGCCGAGGGAGGCGTGTGCTTGGGAGCCTGAGTGCGCATGCGCGGCCCACGTATAGGCCCGAAACGAGCCAGCCGCGGCTCGGAGAAAAGCCATCTCCTGGGGCCTCCCCATGTTCCTACACTCCTCAAGCGTCACCCCTTTAAGGATGGAAGAAAAGGGGGATCTTCGCAGTGGTGGGTTCGGGCCAGAGGGCTCTGCGGGTTTGCCTCCACGTACGCCAGGTGCTCGCACTACGGGCCCAGGTGTTTGAGCCCCGTGGAGGCAGAGGGCTGCTTATTGCTGGATGATAGTGTCCTACAGGGTTAAGGGACGGCGGGGGCACTCCCAGGGCGACAGAGGGCACCTGGCCTTTAGAGAGTTCCCTGGAAAATTCCCCGCCCGGGCCCCTGGTCCACAAGTCTATCCTGCGCACAGTGTCTGTGCGAGGCTGGGAGTGCTTCCGGGCAGTGTTCCCCAGCGGAAATTGCGTGGTCCTCTAGGTGGCAGGGAGGGCTCCTGTGTCCACGGACAGGTGCCCAGGGACCCTGTGGAACTGCTGTGACCTCTAAAGGGTGGGTCAGGTGAGCCGAGGGAGGCGTGTGCTTGGGAGCCTGAGTGCGCATGCGCGGCCCACCTATAGACCCGAAACGAGCCAGACGCGGCTCGGAGAAAAGACATCTCCTGGGGGCATCCCCATGTTCTTCCACTCCTCAAGCGTGACCCCTTTAGGGATGGAAGAAAAGGGGGATCTTCACAGTGGCGGGTTCGGGCCAGAGGGCTCTGCGGGTTTGCCTCCACGTACGCCAGGTGCCCGCACACCGGGCCCAGGTGTTTGAGCCCCGTGGAGGCAGAGGGCTGCTTATTGCTGGATGCAAGTGTCCTGCGGGGTAAAGTAACGGCATGGGCACTCCCCGGGCCACACAGGGCACCGGACCCTTAGAGAGTGCCATGGGAAATCCCCCGCCCACGCCCCCGGTACCCAAGTCTGTCCTTAGCACACTGTCTGTGCGGGGCTGAAGGTCCTGCAAGGCAGTGTGGCCTGTGGGAAATCGCGCGGTCCTCTGAGTGGCAGGGAGGGCTTCTGTTTCCCCGAACAGGTGCGCAGGGACCCTGTAAAACTGCTGTGACCTCTCAAGTTGGGTCATGTGACCACTCAGGGGTGGGTCACAGGGCCCCACAAGGGTGGGTCACGTGACCCCAAAAGGGTGGGTCACGAGACCCCTCAAGGGTGGGTCACGTGACCCCGCAGGGGTTGGTCACGTGACCCCTCAGGGGTGGGTCACGTGACCCCTCAGGGGTGGGTCACGAGACCCCTCAGGGGTGGGTCCCGTGACCCCTCAAGGGTAGGTCAGGAGACACCTCAAGGGTGGGTCCCGTGACCCGAGGGAGGCTTGCGTGGGGAGCCTGAGTGCGCACGCGCAGACCCCGTATAGGCCCAAAACGAGCCAGCCGCGGCTCGGAGAAAAGCCATCTCCTGGGGGCCTCCCCATGTTCTTCCACTCCTCAAGTGTGACCCCTTTACGGATGGAAGAAAAGGGGGATCTTCGCAGTGGTGGGGTCGGGCCAGAGGGGTCTGCGGGTTTGCCTGCACGTACGCCAGGTGCTCGCACAACGGGCCCATGTGTTTGAGCCCCGTGGAGGCAGAGGGCTGCTTATTGCTGGATGATAGTATCCTGCAGGGTTAAGGGACGGCGTGGGCACTCCCAGGGCGACAGAGGGCACCTGGCCTTTAGAGAGTTCCCTGGAAAATTCCCCGCCCAGGCCCCTGGTCCACAAGTCTATCCTGCGCACAGTGTCTGTGCGAGGCTGGGAGTGCTTCCGGGCAGTGTTCCCCAGCGGAAATCGCGTGGTCCTCTAGGTGGCAGGGAGGGCTCCTGTGTCCACGGACAGGTGCCCAGGGACTCTGTGGAACTGCTGTGACCTCTAAAGGGTGGGTCAGGTGAGCCGAGGGAGGCGTGTGCTTGGGAGCCTGAGTGCGCATGCCCGGCCCACCTATAGGCCTGAAACGAGCCAGCCGCGGCTCGGAGAAAAGCCATCTCCTGGGGGCCTCCCCATGTTCTTCCACTCCTCAGGCGTGACCCCTTTACGGATGGAAGAAAAGGGGGATCTTCACAGTGGTGGGTTCGGGCCAGAGGGCTCTGCGGGTTTGGCTCCACGTAGGCCAGGTGCCCGCACACCGGGCCCAGGTGTTTGAGCCCCGTGGAGGCAGAGGGCTGCTTATTGCTGGATGCAAGTGTCCTGCGGGGTAAAGTAACGGCATGGGCACTCCCCGGGCCACACAGGGCACCGGACCCTTAGAGAGTGCCATGGGAAATCCCCCGCCCATGCCCCCGGTACCCAAGTCTGTCCTTAGCACACTGTCTGTGCGGGGCTGAAGGTGCTGCTAGGCAGTGTGGCCTGTGGGAAATCGAGCGGTCCTCTGAGTGGCAGGGAGGGCTTCTGTTTCCCCGAACAGGTGTGCAGGGACCCTGTAAAACTGCTGTGACCTCTCAAGGTTGGTCACGAGAACCCTCAGGTGTTGGTCACGTGACCCCTCAGGGGTGGTTCAAGAGCCGCCTCAGGGGTTGGTCACGTGACCCCTCAAGGGTGGGTCACGAGACCCCTCAGGGTTGGGTCACGAGACCCCTCGGGGGTGGGTCACGTGACCCCTCAAGGGTACGTCAGGAGACACCTCAAGGGTGGGTCCCGTGACCCGAGGGAGGCTTGCGTGGGGAGCCTGAGTGCGCACGCGCGGACCCCGTATAGGCCCAAAACGAGCCAGCCGCGGCTCGGAGAAAAGCCATCTCCTGGGGGCCTCCCCATGTTCTTCCACTCCTCAAGCGTGACCCCTTTACGGATGGAAGAAAAGGGGGATCTTCGCAGTGGTGGAGTCGGGCCTGAGGTGTCTGTTTGTTTGCCTCCATGTAGGCCAGTTGCTGGCACACCGGGCCCAGGTGTCCCGGCCCCATGTGGCTAGAGGGCCGCTTATGGCAGGAATCAGGTCTCCTGCGGGGGTCAAGGGACGGCTTGGACACTCACCGGGCGAGAGAGGACGCCTGGCCATCAGACAGCCCCCTGGAAAATCCCCCACCCAGGCCCCCGGTCCCCAAGTCTTTCCTGCGCACACTGTCTCTCAGGAGCTGGGAGAGCTGCTGGGAAGTGTGGCCCATGGGAAATCGCGCGGTCCCCTGGGTGGCAGGGAGGGCTCCTGTGTCCACCGACAGGTGCCCAGGGACCCTGTGGAACTGCTGTGACCTCTAAAGGGTGGGTCAGGTGAGGCGAGGGAGGCGTGTGCTTGGGAGCCTGAGTGCGCATGCGCGGCCCACGTATAGGCCCGAAACGAGCCAGCCGCGGCTCGGAGAAAAGCCATCTCCTGGGGCCTCCCCATGTTCCTACACTCCTCAAGCGTCACCCCTTTAAGGATGGAAGAAAAGGGGGATCTTCGCAGTGGTGGGTTCGGGCCAGAGGGCTCTGCGGGTTTGCCTCCACGTACGCCAGGTGCTCGCACTACGGGCCCAGGTGTTTGAGCCCCGTGGAGGCAGAGGGCTGCTTATTGCTGGATGATAGTGTCCTGCAGGGTTAAGGGACGGCGGGGGCACTCCCAGGGCGACAGAGGGCACCTGGCCTTTAGAGAGTTCCCTGGAAAATTCCCCGCCCAGGCCCCTGGTCCACAAGTCTATCCTGCGCACAGTGTCTGTGCGAGGCTGGGAGTGCTTCCGGGCAGTGTTCCCCAGCGGAAATTGCGTGGTCCTCTAGGTGGCAGGGAGGGCTCCTGTGTCCACGGACAGGTGCCCAGGGACCCTGTGGAACTGCTGTGACCTCTAAAGGGTGGGTCAGGTGAGCCGAGGGAGGCGTGTGCTTGGGAGCCTGAGTGCGCATGCGCGGCCCACCTATAGACCCGAAACGAGCCAGACGCGGCTCGGAGAAAAGACATCTCCTGGGGGCATCCCCATGTTCTTCCACTCCTCAAGCGTGACCCCTTTAGGGATGGAAGAAAAGGGGGATCTTCACAGTGGCGGGTTCGGGCCAGAGGGCTCTGCGGGTTTGCCTCCACGTACGCCAGGTGCCCGCACACCGGGCCCAGGTGTTTGAGCCCCGTGGAGGCAGAGGGCTGCTTATTGCTGGATGCAAGTGTCCTGCGGGGTAAAGTAACGGCATGGGCACTCCCCGGGCCACACAGGGCACCGGACCCTTAGAGAGTGCCATGGGAAATCCCCCGCCCACGCCCCCGGTACCCAAGTCTGTCCTTAGCACACTGTCTGTGCGGGGCTGAAGGTGCTGCAAGGCAGTGTGGCCTGTGGGAAATCGCGCGGTCCTCTGAGTGGCAGGGAGGGCTTCTGTTTCCCCGAACAGGTGCGCAGGGACCCTGTAAAACTGCTGTGACCTCTCAAGTTGGGTCATGTGACCACTCAGGGGTGGGTCACAGGGCCCCACAAGGGTGGGTCACGTGACCCCAAAAGGGTGGGTCACGAGACCCCTCAAGGGTGGGTCACGTGACCCCGCAGGGGTTGGTCACGTGACCCCTCAGGGGTGGGTCACGTGACCCCTCAGGGGTGGGTCACGAGACCCCTCAGGGGTGGGTCCCGTGACCCCTCAAGGGTAGGTCAGGAGACACCTCAAGGGTGGGTCCCGTGACCCGAGGGAGGCTTGCGTGGGGAGCCTGAGTGCGCACGCGCAGACCCCGTATAGGCCCAAAACGAGCCAGCCGCGGCTCGGAGAAAAGCCATCTCCTGGGGGCCTCCCCATGTTCTTCCACTCCTCAAGTGTGACCCCTTTACGGATGGAAGAAAAGGGGGATCTTCGCAGTGGTGGGGTCGGGCCAGAGGGGTCTGCGGGTTTGCCTGCACGTACGCCAGGTGCTCGCACAACGGGCCCATGTGTTTGAGCCCCGTGGAGGCAGAGGGCTGCTTATTGCTGGATGATAGTGTCCTGCAGGGTTAAGGGACGGCGTGGGCACTCCCAGGGCGACAGAGGGCACCTGGCCTTTAGAGAGTTCCCTGGAAAATTCCCCGCCCAGGCCCCTGGTCCACAAGTCTATCCTGCGCACAGTGTCTGTGCGAGGCTGGGGGTGCTTCGGGCAGTGTTCCCCAGCGGAAATCGCGTGGTCCTCTAGGTGGCAGGGAGGGCTCCTGTGTCCACGGACAGGTGCCCAGGGACCCTGTGGAACTGCTGTGACCTCTAAAGGGTGGGTCAGGTGAGCCGAGGGAGGCGAGTGCTTGGGAGCCTGAGTGCGCATGCGCGGCCCACGTATAGGCCCCAAACGAGCCAGCCGCGTCTCGGAGAAAAGCCATCTCCTGGGGGCCTCCCCATGTTCTTCCACTCCTCAAGCGTGACCCCTTTACGGATGGAAGAAAAGGGGGATCTTCGCAGTGGTGGGGTCGGGCCTGAGGTGTCTGTTTGTTTGCCTCCATGTAGGCCAGTTGCTTGCACACCGGGCCCAGGTGTCCCGGCCCCATGTGGCTAGAGGGCCGCTTATGGCAGGAATCAGGTCTCCTGCAGGGGTCAAGGGACGGCTTGGACACTCACCGGGCGAGAGAGGACGCCTGGCCATCAGACAGCCCCCTGGAAAATCCCCCGCCCAGGCCCCCGGTCCCCAAGTCTTTCCTGCGCACACTGTCTCTGAGGAGCTGGGAGAGCTGCTGGGAAGTGTGGCCCATGGGAAATCGCGCGGTCCCCTGGGTGGCAGGGAGGGCACCTGTGTCCACGGACAGGTGCCCAGGGACCCTGTGGAACTGCTGTGACCTCTAAAGGGTGGGTCAGGTGAGCCGAGGGAGGCGTGTGCTTGGGAGCCTGAGTGCGCATGCGCGGCCCACGTATAGGCCCGAAACGAGCCAGCCGCGGCTCGGAGAAAAGCCATCTCCTGGGGCCTCCCCATGTTCCTCCACTCCTCAAGCGTCACCCCTTTAAGGATGGAAGAAAAGGGGGATCTTCGCAGTGGTGGGTTCGGGCCAGAGGGCTCTGCGGGTTTGCCTCCACGTACGCCAGGTGCTCGCACAACGGGCCCAGGTGTTTGAGCCCCGTGGAGGCAGAGGGCTGCTTATTGCTGGATGATAGTGTCCTGCAGGGTTAAGGGACGGCGTGGGCACTCCCAGGGCGACAGAGGGCACCTGGCCTTTAGAGAGTTCCCTGGAAAATTCCCCGCCCAGGCCCCTGGTCCACAAGTCTATCCTGCGCACAGTGTCTGTGCGAGGCTGGGGGTGCTTCGGGCAGTGTTCCCCAGCGGAAATCGCGTGGTCCTCTAGGTGGCAGGGAGGGCTCCTGTGTCCACGGACAGGTGCCCAGGGACCCTGTGGAACTGCTGTGACCTCTAAAGGGTGGGTCAGGTGAGCCGAGGGAGGCGAGTGCTTGGGAGCCTGAGTGCGCATGCGCGGCCCACGTATAGGCCCCAAACGAGCCAGCCGCGTCTCGGAGAAAAGCCATCTCCTGGGGGCCTCCCCATGTTCTTCCACTCCTCAAGCGTGACCCCTTTACGGATGGAAGAAAAGGGGGATCTTCGCAGTGGTGGGGTCGGGCCTGAGGTGTCTGTTTGTTTGCCTCCATGTAGGCCAGTTGCTTGCACACCGGGCCCAGGTGTCCCGGCCCCATGTGGCTAGAGGGCCGCTTATGGCAGGAATCAGGTCTCCTGCAGGGGTCAAGGGACGGCTTGGACACTCACCGGGCGAGAGAGGACGCCTGGCCATCAGACAGCCCCCTGGAAAATCCCCCGCCCAGGCCCCCGGTCCCCAAGTCTTTCCTGCGCACACTGTCTCTGAGGAGCTGGGAGAGCTGCTGGGAAGTGTGGCCCATGGGAAATCGCGCGGTCCCCTGGGTGGCAGGGAGGGCTCCTGTGTCCACGGACAGGTGCCCAGGGACCCTGTGGAACTGCTGTGACCTCTAAAGGGTGGGTCAGGTGAGCCGAGGGAGGCGTGTGCTTGGGAGCCTGAGTGCGCATGCGCGGCCCACGTATAGGCCCGAAACGAGCCAGCCGCGGCTCGGAGAAAAGCCATCTCCTGGGGCCTCCCCATGTTCCTACACTCCTCAAGCGTCACCCCTTTAAGGATGGAAGAAAAGGGGGATCTTCGCAGTGGTGGGTTCGGGCCAGAGGGCTCTGCGGGTTTGCCTCCACGTACGCCAGGTGCTCGCACTACGGGCCCAGGTGTTTGAGCCCCGTGGAGGCAGAGGGCTGCTTATTGCTGGATGATAGTGTCCTGCAGGGTTAAGGGACGGCGGGGGCACTCCCAGGGCGACAGAGGGCACCTGGCCTTTAGAGAGTTCCCTGGAAAATTCCCCGCCCAGGCCCCTGGTCCACAAGTCTATCCTGCGCACAGTGTCTGTGCGAGGCTGGGAGTGCTTCCGGGCAGTGTTCCCCAGCGGAAATTGCGTGG
Source organism: Desmodus rotundus (assembly GCF_022682495.2). Taxonomy (NCBI): domain Eukaryota; kingdom Metazoa; phylum Chordata; class Mammalia; order Chiroptera; family Phyllostomidae; genus Desmodus; species Desmodus rotundus. The sequence continues at coordinate 115,588 of NW_026527230.1, read as the reverse complement.
TCCTCTAGGTGGCAGGGAGGGCTCCTGTGTCCACGGACAGGTGCCCAGGGACCCTGTGGAACTGCTGTGACCTCTAAAGGGTGGGTCAGGTGAGCCGAGGGAGGCGTGTGCTTGGGAGCCTGAGTGCGCATGCGCGGCCCACCTATAGACCCGAAACGAGCCAGACGCGGCTCGGAGAAAAGACATCTCCTGGGGGCATCCCCATGTTCTTCCACTCCTCAAGCGTGACCCCTTTAGGGATGGAAGAAAAGGGGGATCTTCACAGTGGCGGGTTCGGGCCAGAGGGCTCTGCGGGTTTGCCTCCACGTACGCCAGGTGCCCGCACACCGGGCCCAGGTGTTTGAGCCCCGTGGAGGCAGAGGGCTGCTTATTGCTGGATGCAAGTGTCCTGCGGGGTAAAGTAACGGCATGGGCACTCCCCGGGCCACACAGGGCACCGGACCCTTAGAGAGTGCCATGGGAAATCCCCCGCCCACGCCCCCGGTACCCAAGTCTGTCCTTAGCACACTGTCTGTGCGGGGCTGAAGGTGCTGCAAGGCAGTGTGGCCTGTGGGAAATCGCGCGGTCCTCTGAGTGGCAGGGAGGGCTTCTGTTTCCCCGAACAGGTGCGCAGGGACCCTGTAAAACTGCTGTGACCTCTCAAGTTGGGTCATGTGACCACTCAGGGGTGGGTCACAGGGCCCCACAAGGGTGGGTCACGTGACCCCAAAAGGGTGGGTCACGAGACCCCTCAAGGGTGGGTCACGTGACCCCGCAGGGGTTGGTCACGTGACCCCTCAGGGGTGGGTCACGTGACCCCTCAGGGGTGGGTCACGAGACCCCTCAGGGGTGGGTCCCGTGACCCCTCAAGGGTAGGTCAGGAGACACCTCAAGGGTGGGTCCCGTGACCCGAGGGAGGCTTGCGTGGGGAGCCTGAGTGCGCACGCGCAGACCCCGTATAGGCCCAAAACGAGCCAGCCGCGGCTCGGAGAAAAGCCATCTCCTGGGGGCCTCCCCATGTTCTTCCACTCCTCAAGTGTGACCCCTTTACGGATGGAAGAAAAGGGGGATCTTCGCAGTGGTGGGGTCGGGCCAGAGGGGTCTGCGGGTTTGCCTGCACGTACGCCAGGTGCTCGCACAACGGGCCCATGTGTTTGAGCCCCGTGGAGGCAGAGGGCTGCTTATTGCTGGATGATAGTGTCCTGCAGGGTTAAGGGACGGCGTGGGCACTCCCAGGGCGACAGAGGGCACCTGGCCTTTAGAGAGTTCCCTGGAAAATTCCCCGCCCAGGCCCCTGGTCCACAAGTCTATCCTGCGCACAGTGTCTGTGCGAGGCTGGGGGTGCTTCGGGCAGTGTTCCCCAGCGGAAATCGCGTGGTCCTCTAGGTGGCAGGGAGGGCTCCTGTGTCCACGGACAGGTGCCCAGGGACCCTGTGGAACTGCTGTGACCTCTAAAGGGTGGGTCAGGTGAGCCGAGGGAGGCGAGTGCTTGGGAGCCTGAGTGCGCATGCGCGGCCCACGTATAGGCCCCAAACGAGCCAGCCGCGTCTCGGAGAAAAGCCATCTCCTGGGGGCCTCCCCATGTTCTTCCACTCCTCAAGCGTGACCCCTTTACGGATGGAAGAAAAGGGGGATCTTCGCAGTGGTGGGGTCGGGCCTGAGGTGTCTGTTTGTTTGCCTCCATGTAGGCCAGTTGCTTGCACACCGGGCCCAGGTGTCCCGGCCCCATGTGGCTAGAGGGCCGCTTATGGCAGGAATCAGGTCTCCTGCAGGGGTCAAGGGACGGCTTGGACACTCACCGGGCGAGAGAGGACGCCTGGCCATCAGACAGCCCCCTGGAAAATCCCCCGCCCAGGCCCCCGGTCCCCAAGTCTTTCCTGCGCACACTGTCTCTGAGGAGCTGGGAGAGCTGCTGGGAAGTGTGGCCCATGGGAAATCGCGCGGTCCCCTGGGTGGCAGGGAGGGCTCCTGTGTCCACGGACAGGTGCCCAGGGACCCTGTGGAACTGCTGTGACCTCTAAAGGGTGGGTCAGGTGAGCCGAGGGAGGCGTGTGCTTGGGAGCCTGAGTGCGCATGCGCGGCCCACGTATAGGCCCGAAACGAGCCAGCCGCGGCTCGGAGAAAAGCCATCTCCTGGGGCCTCCCCATGTTCCTACACTCCTCAAGCGTCACCCCTTTAAGGATGGAAGAAAAGGGGGATCTTCGCAGTGGTGGGTTCGGGCCAGAGGGCTCTGCGGGTTTGCCTCCACGTACGCCAGGTGCTCGCACTACGGGCCCAGGTGTTTGAGCCCCGTGGAGGCAGAGGGCTGCTTATTGCTGGATGATAGTGTCCTGCAGGGTTAAGGGACGGCGGGGGCACTCCCAGGGCGACAGAGGGCACCTGGCCTTTAGAGAGTTCCCTGGAAAATTCCCCGCCCAGGCCCCTGGTCCACAAGTCTATCCTGCGCACAGTGTCTGTGCGAGGCTGGGAGTGCTTCCGGGCAGTGTTCCCCAGCGGAAATTGCGTGGTCCTCTAGGTGGCAGGGAGGGCTCCTGTGTCCACGGACAGGTGCCCAGGGACCCTGTGGAACTGCTGTGACCTCTAAAGGGTGGGTCAGGTGAGCCGAGGGAGGCGTGTGCTTGGGAGCCTGAGTGCGCATGCGCGGCCCACCTATAGACCCGAAACGAGCCAGACGCGGCTCGGAGAAAAGACATCTCCTGGGGGCATCCCCATGTTCTTCCACTCCTCAAGCGTGACCCCTTTAGGGATGGAAGAAAAGGGGGATCTTCACAGTGGCGGGTTCGGGCCAGAGGGCTCTGCGGGTTTGCCTCCACGTACGCCAGGTGCCCGCACACCGGGCCCAGGTGTTTGAGCCCCGTGGAGGCAGAGGGCTGCTTATTGCTGGATGCAAGTGTCCTGCGGGGTAAAGTAACGGCATGGGCACTCCCCGGGCCACACAGGGCACCGGACCCTTAGAGAGTGCCATGGGAAATCCCCCGCCCACGCCCCCGGTACCCAAGTCTGTCCTTAGCACACTGTCTGTGCGGGGCTGAAGGTGCTGCAAGGCAGTGTGGCCTGTGGGAAATCGCGCGGTCCTCTGAGTGGCAGGGAGGGCTTCTGTTTCCCCGAACAGGTGCGCAGGGACCCTGTAAAACTGCTGTGACCTCTCAAGTTGGGTCATGTGACCACTCAGGGGTGGGTCACAGGGCCCCACAAGGGTGGGTCACGTGACCCCAAAAGGGTGGGTCACGAGACCCCTCAAGGGTGGGTCACGTGACCCCGCAGGGGTTGGTCACGTGACCCCTCAGGGGTGGGTCACGTGACCCCTCAGGGGTGGGTCACGAGACCCCTCAGGGGTGGGTCCCGTGACCCCTCAAGGGTAGGTCAGGAGACACCTCAAGGGTGGGTCCCGTGACCCGAGGGAGGCTTGCGTGGGGAGCCTGAGTGCGCACGCGCAGACCCCGTATAGGCCCAAAACGAGCCAGCCGCGGCTCGGAGAAAAGCCATCTCCTGGGGGCCTCCCCATGTTCTTCCACTCCTCAAGTGTGACCCCTTTACGGATGGAAGAAAAGGGGGATCTTCGCAGTGGTGGGGTCGGGCCAGAGGGGTCTGCGGGTTTGCCTGCACGTACGCCAGGTGCTCGCACAACGGGCCCATGTGTTTGAGCCCCGTGGAGGCAGAGGGCTGCTTATTGCTGGATGATAGTATCCTGCAGGGTTAAGGGACGGCGTGGGCACTCCCAGGGCGACAGAGGGCACCTGGCCTTTAGAGAGTTCCCTGGAAAATTCCCCGCCCAGGCCCCTGGTCCACAAGTCTATCCTGCGCACAGTGTCTGTGCGAGGCTGGGAGTGCTTCCGGGCAGTGTTCCCCAGCGGAAATCGCGTGGTCCTCTAGGTGGCAGGGAGGGCTCCTGTGTCCACGGACAGGTGCCCAGGGACTCTGTGGAACTGCTGTGACCTCTAAAGGGTGGGTCAGGTGAGCCGAGGGAGGCGTGTGCTTGGGAGCCTGAGTGCGCATGCCCGGCCCACCTATAGGCCTGAAACGAGCCAGCCGCGGCTCGGAGAAAAGCCATCTCCTGGGGGCCTCCCCATGTTCTTCCACTCCTCAGGCGTGACCCCTTTACGGATGGAAGAAAAGGGGGATCTTCACAGTGGTGGGTTCGGGCCAGAGGGCTCTGCGGGTTTGGCTCCACGTAGGCCAGGTGCCCGCACACCGGGCCCAGGTGTTTGAGCCCCGTGGAGGCAGAGGGCTGCTTATTGCTGGATGCAAGTGTCCTGCGGGGTAAAGTAACGGCATGGGCACTCCCCGGGCCACACAGGGCACCGGACCCTTAGAGAGTGCCATGGGAAATCCCCCGCCCATGCCCCCGGTACCCAAGTCTGTCCTTAGCACACTGTCTGTGCGGGGCTGAAGGTGCTGCTAGGCAGTGTGGCCTGTGGGAAATCGAGCGGTCCTCTGAGTGGCAGGGAGGGCTTCTGTTTCCCCGAACAGGTGTGCAGGGACCCTGTAAAACTGCTGTGACCTCTCAAGGTTGGTCACGAGAACCCTCAGGTGTTGGTCACGTGACCCCTCAGGGGTGGTTCAAGAGCCGCCTCAGGGGTTGGTCACGTGACCCCTCAAGGGTGGGTCACGAGACCCCTCAGGGTTGGGTCACGAGACCCCTCGGGGGTGGGTCACGTGACCCCTCAAGGGTACGTCAGGAGACACCTCAAGGGTGGGTCCCGTGACCCGAGGGAGGCTTGCGTGGGGAGCCTGAGTGCGCACGCGCGGACCCCGTATAGGCCCAAAACGAGCCAGCCGCGGCTCGGAGAAAAGCCATCTCCTGGGGGCCTCCCCATGTTCTTCCACTCCTCAAGCGTGACCCCTTTACGGATGGAAGAAAAGGGGGATCTTCGCAGTGGTGGAGTCGGGCCTGAGGTGTCTGTTTGTTTGCCTCCATGTAGGCCAGTTGCTGGCACACCGGGCCCAGGTGTCCCGGCCCCATGTGGCTAGAGGGCCGCTTATGGCAGGAATCAGGTCTCCTGCGGGGGTCAAGGGACGGCTTGGACACTCACCGGGCGAGAGAGGACGCCTGGCCATCAGACAGCCCCCTGGAAAATCCCCCACCCAGGCCCCCGGTCCCCAAGTCTTTCCTGCGCACACTGTCTCTCAGGAGCTGGGAGAGCTGCTGGGAAGTGTGGCCCATGGGAAATCGCGCGGTCCCCTGGGTGGCAGGGAGGGCTCCTGTGTCCACCGACAGGTGCCCAGGGACCCTGTGGAACTGCTGTGACCTCTAAAGGGTGGGTCAGGTGAGGCGAGGGAGGCGTGTGCTTGGGAGCCTGAGTGCGCATGCGCGGCCCACGTATAGGCCCGAAACGAGCCAGCCGCGGCTCGGAGAAAAGCCATCTCCTGGGGCCTCCCCATGTTCCTACACTCCTCAAGCGTCACCCCTTTAAGGATGGAAGAAAAGGGGGATCTTCGCAGTGGTGGGTTCGGGCCAGAGGGCTCTGCGGGTTTGCCTCCACGTACGCCAGGTGCTCGCACTACGGGCCCAGGTGTTTGAGCCCCGTGGAGGCAGAGGGCTGCTTATTGCTGGATGATAGTGTCCTGCAGGGTTAAGGGACGGCGGGGGCACTCCCAGGGCGACAGAGGGCACCTGGCCTTTAGAGAGTTCCCTGGAAAATTCCCCGCCCAGGCCCCTGGTCCACAAGTCTATCCTGCGCACAGTGTCTGTGCGAGGCTGGGAGTGCTTCCGGGCAGTGTTCCCCAGCGGAAATTGCGTGGTCCTCTAGGTGGCAGGGAGGGCTCCTGTGTCCACGGACAGGTGCCCAGGGACCCTGTGGAACTGCTGTGACCTCTAAAGGGTGGGTCAGGTGAGCCGAGGGAGGCGTGTGCTTGGGAGCCTGAGTGCGCATGCGCGGCCCACCTATAGACCCGAAACGAGCCAGACGCGGCTCGGAGAAAAGACATCTCCTGGGGGCATCCCCATGTTCTTCCACTCCTCAAGCGTGACCCCTTTAGGGATGGAAGAAAAGGGGGATCTTCACAGTGGCGGGTTCGGGCCAGAGGGCTCTGCGGGTTTGCCTCCACGTACGCCAGGTGCCCGCACACCGGGCCCAGGTGTTTGAGCCCCGTGGAGGCAGAGGGCTGCTTATTGCTGGATGCAAGTGTCCTGCGGGGTAAAGTAACGGCATGGGCACTCCCCGGGCCACACAGGGCACCGGACCCTTAGAGAGTGCCATGGGAAATCCCCCGCCCACGCCCCCGGTACCCAAGTCTGTCCTTAGCACACTGTCTGTGCGGGGCTGAAGGTGCTGCAAGGCAGTGTGGCCTGTGGGAAATCGCGCGGTCCTCTGAGTGGCAGGGAGGGCTTCTGTTTCCCCGAACAGGTGCGCAGGGACCCTGTAAAACTGCTGTGACCTCTCAAGTTGGGTCATGTGACCACTCAGGGGTGGGTCACAGGGCCCCACAAGGGTGGGTCACGTGACCCCAAAAGGGTGGGTCACGAGACCCCTCAAGGGTGGGTCACGTGACCCCGCAGGGGTTGGTCACGTGACCCCTCAGGGGTGGGTCACGTGACCCCTCAGGGGTGGGTCACGAGACCCCTCAGGGGTGGGTCCCGTGACCCCTCAAGGGTAGGTCAGGAGACACCTCAAGGGTGGGTCCCGTGACCCGAGGGAGGCTTGCGTGGGGAGCCTGAGTGCGCACGCGCAGACCCCGTATAGGCCCAAAACGAGCCAGCCGCGGCTCGGAGAAAAGCCATCTCCTGGGGGCCTCCCCATGTTCTTCCACTCCTCAAGTGTGACCCCTTTACGGATGGAAGAAAAGGGGGATCTTCGCAGTGGTGGGGTCGGGCCAGAGGGGTCTGCGGGTTTGCCTGCACGTACGCCAGGTGCTCGCACAACGGGCCCATGTGTTTGAGCCCCGTGGAGGCAGAGGGCTGCTTATTGCTGGATGATAGTGTCCTGCAGGGTTAAGGGACGGCGTGGGCACTCCCAGGGCGACAGAGGGCACCTGGCCTTTAGAGAGTTCCCTGGAAAATTCCCCGCCCAGGCCCCTGGTCCACAAGTCTATCCTGCGCACAGTGTCTGTGCGAGGCTGGGGGTGCTTCGGGCAGTGTTCCCCAGCGGAAATCGCGTGGTCCTCTAGGTGGCAGGGAGGGCTCCTGTGTCCACGGACAGGTGCCCAGGGACCCTGTGGAACTGCTGTGACCTCTAAAGGGTGGGTCAGGTGAGCCGAGGGAGGCGAGTGCTTGGGAGCCTGAGTGCGCATGCGCGGCCCACGTATAGGCCCCAAACGAGCCAGCCGCGTCTCGGAGAAAAGCCATCTCCTGGGGGCCTCCCCATGTTCTTCCACTCCTCAAGCGTGACCCCTTTACGGATGGAAGAAAAGGGGGATCTTCGCAGTGGTGGGGTCGGGCCTGAGGTGTCTGTTTGTTTGCCTCCATGTAGGCCAGTTGCTTGCACACCGGGCCCAGGTGTCCCGGCCCCATGTGGCTAGAGGGCCGCTTATGGCAGGAATCAGGTCTCCTGCAGGGGTCAAGGGACGGCTTGGACACTCACCGGGCGAGAGAGGACGCCTGGCCATCAGACAGCCCCCTGGAAAATCCCCCGCCCAGGCCCCCGGTCCCCAAGTCTTTCCTGCGCACACTGTCTCTGAGGAGCTGGGAGAGCTGCTGGGAAGTGTGGCCCATGGGAAATCGCGCGGTCCCCTGGGTGGCAGGGAGGGCTCCTGTGTCCACGGACAGGTGCCCAGGGACCCTGTGGAACTGCTGTGACCTCTAAAGGGTGGGTCAGGTGAGCCGAGGGAGGCGTGTGCTTGGGAGCCTGAGTGCGCATGCGCGGCCCACGTATAGGCCCGAAACGAGCCAGCCGCGGCTCGGAGAAAAGCCATCTCCTGGGGCCTCCCCATGTTCCTACACTCCTCAAGCGTCACCCCTTTAAGGATGGAAGAAAAGGGGGATCTTCGCAGTGGTGGGTTCGGGCCAGAGGGCTCTGCGGGTTTGCCTCCACGTACGCCAGGTGCTCGCACTACGGGCCCAGGTGTTTGAGCCCCGTGGAGGCAGAGGGCTGCTTATTGCTGGATGATAGTGTCCTGCAGGGTTAAGGGACGGCGGGGGCACTCCCAGGGCGACAGAGGGCACCTGGCCTTTAGAGAGTTCCCTGGAAAATTCCCCGCCCAGGCCCCTGGTCCACAAGTCTATCCTGCGCACAGTGTCTGTGCGAGGCTGGGAGTGCTTCCGGGCAGTGTTCCCCAGCGGAAATTGCGTGGTCCTCTAGGTGGCAGGGAGGGCTCCTGTGTCCACGGACAGGTGCCCAGGGACCCTGTGGAACTGCTGTGACCTCTAAAGGGTGGGTCAGGTGAGCCGAGGGAGGCGTGTGCTTGGGAGCCTGAGTGCGCATGCGCGGCCCACCTATAGACCCGAAACGAGCCAGACGCGGCTCGGAGAAAAGACATCTCCTGGGGGCATCCCCATGTTCTTCCACTCCTCAAGCGTGACCCCTTTAGGGATGGAAGAAAAGGGGGATCTTCACAGTGGCGGGTTCGGGCCAGAGGGCTCTGCGGGTTTGCCTCCACGTACGCCAGGTGCCCGCACACCGGGCCCAGGTGTTTGAGCCCCGTGGAGGCAGAGGGCTGCTTATTGCTGGATGCAAGTGTCCTGCGGGGTAAAGTAACGGCATGGGCACTCCCCGGGCCACACAGGGCACCGGACCCTTAGAGAGTGCCATGGGAAATCCCCCGCCCACGCCCCCGGTACCCAAGTCTGTCCTTAGCACACTGTCTGTGCGGGGCTGAAGGTGCTGCAAGGCAGTGTGGCCTGTGGGAAATCGCGCGGTCCTCTGAGTGGCAGGGAGGGCTTCTGTTTCCCCGAACAGGTGCGCAGGGACCCTGTAAAACTGCTGTGACCTCTCAAGTTGGGTCATGTGACCACTCAGGGGTGGGTCACAGGGCCCCACAAGGGTGGGTCACGTGACCCCAAAAGGGTGGGTCACGAGACCCCTCAAGGGTGGGTCACGTGACCCCGCAGGGGTTGGTCACGTGACCCCTCAGGGGTGGGTCACGTGACCCCTCAGGGGTGGGTCACGAGACCCCTCAGGGGTGGGTCCCGTGACCCCTCAAGGGTAGGTCAGGAGACACCTCAAGGGTGGGTCCCGTGACCCGAGGGAGGCTTGCGTGGGGAGCCTGAGTGCGCACGCGCAGACCCCGTATAGGCCCAAAACGAGCCAGCCGCGGCTCGGAGAAAAGCCATCTCCTGGGGGCCTCCCCATGTTCTTCCACTCCTCAAGTGTGACCCCTTTACGGATGGAAGAAAAGGGGGATCTTCGCAGTGGTGGGGTCGGGCCAGAGGGGTCTGCGGGTTTGCCTGCACGTACGCCAGGTGCTCGCACAACGGGCCCATGTGTTTGAGCCCCGTGGAGGCAGAGGGCTGCTTATTGCTGGATGATAGTATCCTGCAGGGTTAAGGGACGGCGTGGGCACTCCCAGGGCGACAGAGGGCACCTGGCCTTTAGAGAGTTCCCTGGAAAATTCCCCGCCCAGGCCCCTGGTCCACAAGTCTATCCTGCGCACAGTGTCTGTGCGAGGCTGGGAGTGCTTCCGGGCAGTGTTCCCCAGCGGAAATCGCGTGGTCCTCTAGGTGGCAGGGAGGGCTCCTGTGTCCACGGACAGGTGCCCAGGGACTCTGTGGAACTGCTGTGACCTCTAAAGGGTGGGTCAGGTGAGCCGAGGGAGGCGTGTGCTTGGGAGCCTGAGTGCGCATGCCCGGCCCACCTATAGGCCTGAAACGAGCCAGCCGCGGCTCGGAGAAAAGCCATCTCCTGGGGGCCTCCCCATGTTCTTCCACTCCTCAGGCGTGACCCCTTTACGGATGGAAGAAAAGGGGGATCTTCACAGTGGTGGGTTCGGGCCAGAGGGCTCTGCGGGTTTGGCTCCACGTAGGCCAGGTGCCCGCACACCGGGCCCAGGTGTTTGAGCCCCGTGGAGGCAGAGGGCTGCTTATTGCTGGATGCAAGTGTCCTGCGGGGTAAAGTAACGGCATGGGCACTCCCCGGGCCACACAGGGCACCGGACCCTTAGAGAGTGCCATGGGAAATCCCCCGCCCATGCCCCCGGTACCCAAGTCTGTCCTTAGCACACTGTCTGTGCGGGGCTGAAGGTGCTGCTAGGCAGTGTGGCCTGTGGGAAATCGAGCGGTCCTCTGAGTGGCAGGGAGGGCTTCTGTTTCCCCGAACAGGTGTGCAGGGACCCTGTAAAACTGCTGTGACCTCTCAAGGTTGGTCACGAGAACCCTCAGGTGTTGGTCACGTGACCCCTCAGGGGTGGTTCAAGAGCCGCCTCAGGGGTTGGTCACGTGACCCCTCAAGGGTGGGTCACGAGACCCCTCAGGGTTGGGTCACGAGACCCCTCGGGGGTGGGTCACGTGACCCCTCAAGGGTACGTCAGGAGACACCTCAAGGGTGGGTCCCGTGACCCGAGGGAGGCTTGCGTGGGGAGCCTGAGTGCGCACGCGCGGACCCCGTATAGGCCCAAAACGAGCCAGCCGCGGCTCGGAGAAAAGCCATCTCCTGGGGGCCTCCCCATGTTCTTCCACTCCTCAAGCGTGACCCCTTTACGGATGGAAGAAAAGGGGGATCTTCGCAGTGGTGGAGTCGGGCCTGAGGTGTCTGTTTGTTTGCCTCCATGTAGGCCAGTTGCTGGCACACCGGGCCCAGGTGTCCCGGCCCCATGTGGCTAGAGGGCCGCTTATGGCAGGAATCAGGTCTCCTGCGGGGGTCAAGGGACGGCTTGGACACTCACCGGGCGAGAGAGGACGCCTGGCCATCAGACAGCCCCCTGGAAAATCCCCCACCCAGGCCCCCGGTCCCCAAGTCTTTCCTGCGCACACTGTCTCTCAGGAGCTGGGAGAGCTGCTGGGAAGTGTGGCCCATGGGAAATCGCGCGGTCCCCTGGGTGGCAGGGAGGGCTCCTGTGTCCACCGACAGGTGCCCAGGGACCCTGTGGAACTGCTGTGACCTCTAAAGGGTGGGTCAGGTGAGGCGAGGGAGGCGTGTGCTTGGGAGCCTGAGTGCGCATGCGCGGCCCACGTATAGGCCCGAAACGAGCCAGCCGCGGCTCGGAGAAAAGCCATCTCCTGGGGCCTCCCCATGTTCCTACACTCCTCAAGCGTCACCCCTTTAAGGATGGAAGAAAAGGGGGATCTTCGCAGTGGTGGGTTCGGGCCAGAGGGCTCTGCGGGTTTGCCTCCACGTACGCCAGGTGCTCGCACTACGGGCCCAGGTGTTTGAGCCCCGTGGAGGCAGAGGGCTGCTTATTGCTGGATGATAGTGTCCTGCAGGGTTAAGGGACGGCGGGGGCACTCCCAGGGCGACAGAGGGCACCTGGCCTTTAGAGAGTTCCCTGGAAAATTCCCCGCCCAGGCCCCTGGTCCACAAGTCTATCCTGCGCACAGTGTCTGTGCGAGGCTGGGAGTGCTTCCGGGCAGTGTTCCCCAGCGGAAATTGCGTGGTCCTCTAGGTGGCAGGGAGGGCTCCTGTGTCCACGGACAGGTGCCCAGGGACCCTGTGGAACTGCTGTGACCTCTAAAGGGTGGGTCAGGTGAGCCGAGGGAGGCGTGTGCTTGGGAGCCTGAGTGCGCATGCGCGGCCCACCTATAGACCCGAAACGAGCCAGACGCGGCTCGGAGAAAAGACATCTCCTGGGGGCATCCCCATGTTCTTCCACTCCTCAAGCGTGACCCCTTTAGGGATGGAAGAAAAGGGGGATCTTCACAGTGGCGGGTTCGGGCCAGAGGGCTCTGCGGGTTTGCCTCCACGTACGCCAGGTGCCCGCACACCGGGCCCAGGTGTTTGAGCCCCGTGGAGGCAGAGGGCTGCTTATTGCTGGATGCAAGTGTCCTGCGGGGTAAAGTAACGGCATGGGCACTCCCCGGGCCACACAGGGCACCGGACCCTTAGAGAGTGCCATGGGAAATCCCCCGCCCACGCCCCCGGTACCCAAGTCTGTCCTTAGCACACTGTCTGTGCGGGGCTGAAGGTGCTGCAAGGCAGTGTGGCCTGTGGGAAATCGCGCGGTCCTCTGAGTGGCAGGGAGGGCTTCTGTTTCCCCGAACAGGTGCGCAGGGACCCTGTAAAACTGCTGTGACCTCTCAAGTTGGGTCATGTGACCACTCAGGGGTGGGTCACAGGGCCCCACAAGGGTGGGTCACGTGACCCCAAAAGGGTGGGTCACGAGACCCCTCAAGGGTGGGTCACGTGACCCCGCAGGGGTTGGTCACGTGACCCCTCAGGGGTGGGTCACGTGACCCCTCAGGGGTGGGTCACGAGACCCCTCAGGGGTGGGTCCCGTGACCCCTCAAGGGTAGGTCAGGAGACACCTCAAGGGTGGGTCCCGTGACCCGAGGGAGGCTTGCGTGGGGAGCCTGAGTGCGCACGCGCAGACCCCGTATAGGCCCAAAACGAGCCAGCCGCGGCTCGGAGAAAAGCCATCTCCTGGGGGCCTCCCCATGTTCTTCCACTCCTCAAGTGTGACCCCTTTACGGATGGAAGAAAAGGGGGATCTTCGCAGTGGTGGGGTCGGGCCAGAGGGGTCTGCGGGTTTGCCTGCACGTACGCCAGGTGCTCGCACAACGGGCCCATGTGTTTGAGCCCCGTGGAGGCAGAGGGCTGCTTATTGCTGGATGATAGTGTCCTGCAGGGTTAAGGGACGGCGTGGGCACTCCCAGGGCGACAGAGGGCACCTGGCCTTTAGAGAGTTCCCTGGAAAATTCCCCGCCCAGGCCCCTGGTCCACAAGTCTATCCTGCGCACAGTGTCTGTGCGAGGCTGGGGGTGCTTCGGGCAGTGTTCCCCAGCGGAAATCGCGTGGTCCTCTAGGTGGCAGGGAGGGCTCCTGTGTCCACGGACAGGTGCCCAGGGACCCTGTGGAACTGCTGTGACCTCTAAAGGGTGGGTCAGGTGAGCCGAGGGAGGCGAGTGCTTGGGAGCCTGAGTGCGCATGCGCGGCCCACGTATAGGCCCCAAACGAGCCAGCCGCGTCTCGGAGAAAAGCCATCTCCTGGGGGCCTCCCCATGTTCTTCCACTCCTCAAGCGTGACCCCTTTACGGATGGAAGAAAAGGGGGATCTTCGCAGTGGTGGGGTCGGGCCTGAGGTGTCTGTTTGTTTGCCTCCATGTAGGCCAGTTGCTTGCACACCGGGCCCAGGTGTCCCGGCCCCATGTGGCTAGAGGGCCGCTTATGGCAGGAATCAGGTCTCCTGCAGGGGTCAAGGGACGGCTTGGACACTCACCGGGCGAGAGAGGACGCCTGGCCATCAGACAGCCCCCTGGAAAATCCCCCGCCCAGGCCCCCGGTCCCCAAGTCTTTCCTGCGCACACTGTCTCTGAGGAGCTGGGAGAGCTGCTGGGAAGTGTGGCCCATGGGAAATCGCGCGGTCCCCTGGGTGGCAGGGAGGGCTCCTGTGTCCACGGACAGGTGCCCAGGGACCCTGTGGAACTGCTGTGACCTCTAAAGGGTGGGTCAGGTGAGCCGAGGGAGGCGTGTGCTTGGGAGCCTGAGTGCGCATGCGCGGCCCACGTATAGGCCCGAAACGAGCCAGCCGCGGCTCGGAGAAAAGCCATCTCCTGGGGCCTCCCCATGTTCCTACACTCCTCAAGCGTCACCCCTTTAAGGATGGAAGAAAAGGGGGATCTTCGCAGTGGTGGGTTCGGGCCAGAGGGCTCTGCGGGTTTGCCTCCACGTACGCCAGGTGCTCGCACTACGGGCCCAGGTGTTTGAGCCCCGTGGAGGCAGAGGGCTGCTTATTGCTGGATGATAGTGTCCTGCAGGGTTAAGGGACGGCGGGGGCACTCCCAGGGCGACAGAGGGCACCTGGCCTTTAGAGAGTTCCCTGGAAAATTCCCCGCCCAGGCCCCTGGTCCACAAGTCTATCCTGCGCACAGTGTCTGTGCGAGGCTGGGAGTGCTTCCGGGCAGTGTTCCCCAGCGGAAATTGCGTGGTCCTCTAGGTGGCAGGGAGGGCTCCTGTGTCCACGGACAGGTGCCCAGGGACCCTGTGGAACTGCTGTGACCTCTAAAGGGTGGGTCAGGTGAGCCGAGGGAGGCGTGTGCTTGGGAGCCTGAGTGCGCATGCGCGGCCCACCTATAGACCCGAAACGAGCCAGACGCGGCTCGGAGAAAAGACATCTCCTGGGGGCATCCCCATGTTCTTCCACTCCTCAAGCGTGACCCCTTTAGGGATGGAAGAAAAGGGGGATCTTCACAGTGGCGGGTTCGGGCCAGAGGGCTCTGCGGGTTTGCCTCCACGTACGCCAGGTGCCCGCACACCGGGCCCAGGTGTTTGAGCCCCGTGGAGGCAGAGGGCTGCTTATTGCTGGATGCAAGTGTCCTGCGGGGTAAAGTAACGGCATGGGCACTCCCCGGGCCACACAGGGCACCGGACCCTTAGAGAGTGCCATGGGAAATCCCCCGCCCACGCCCCCGGTACCCAAGTCTGTCCTTAGCACACTGTCTGTGCGGGGCTGAAGGTGCTGCAAGGCAGTGTGGCCTGTGGGAAATCGCGCGGTCCTCTGAGTGGCAGGGAGGGCTTCTGTTTCCCCGAACAGGTGCGCAGGGACCCTGTAAAACTGCTGTGACCTCTCAAGTTGGGTCATGTGACCACTCAGGGGTGGGTCACAGGGCCCCACAAGGGTGGGTCACGTGACCCCAAAAGGGTGGGTCACGAGACCCCTCAAGGGTGGGTCACGTGACCCCGCAGGGGTTGGTCACGTGACCCCTCAGGGGTGGGTCACGTGACCCCTCAGGGGTGGGTCACGAGACCCCTCAGGGGTGGGTCCCGTGACCCCTCAAGGGTAGGTCAGGAGACACCTCAAGGGTGGGTCCCGTGACCCGAGGGAGGCTTGCGTGGGGAGCCTGAGTGCGCACGCGCAGACCCCGTATAGGCCCAAAACGAGCCAGCCGCGGCTCGGAGAAAAGCCATCTCCTGGGGGCCTCCCCATGTTCTTCCACTCCTCAAGTGTGACCCCTTTACGGATGGAAGAAAAGGGGGATCTTCGCAGTGGTGGGGTCGGGCCAGAGGGGTCTGCGGGTTTGCCTGCACGTACGCCAGGTGCTCGCACAACGGGCCCATGTGTTTGAGCCCCGTGGAGGCAGAGGGCTGCTTATTGCTGGATGATAGTATCCTGCAGGGTTAAGGGACGGCGTGGGCACTCCCAGGGCGACAGAGGGCACCTGGCCTTTAGAGAGTTCCCTGGAAAATTCCCCGCCCAGGCCCCTGGTCCACAAGTCTATCCTGCGCACAGTGTCTGTGCGAGGCTGGGAGTGCTTCCGGGCAGTGTTCCCCAGCGGAAATCGCGTGGTCCTCTAGGTGGCAGGGAGGGCTCCTGTGTCCACGGACAGGTGCCCAGGGACTCTGTGGAACTGCTGTGACCTCTAAAGGGTGGGTCAGGTGAGCCGAGGGAGGCGTGTGCTTGGGAGCCTGAGTGCGCATGCCCGGCCCACCTATAGGCCTGAAACGAGCCAGCCGCGGCTCGGAGAAAAGCCATCTCCTGGGGGCCTCCCCATGTTCTTCCACTCCTCAGGCGTGACCCCTTTACGGATGGAAGAAAAGGGGGATCTTCACAGTGGTGGGTTCGGGCCAGAGGGCTCTGCGGGTTTGGCTCCACGTAGGCCAGGTGCCCGCACACCGGGCCCAGGTGTTTGAGCCCCGTGGAGGCAGAGGGCTGCTTATTGCTGGATGCAAGTGTCCTGCGGGGTAAAGTAACGGCATGGGCACTCCCCGGGCCACACAGGGCACCGGACCCTTAGAGAGTGCCATGGGAAATCCCCCGCCCATGCCCCCGGTACCCAAGTCTGTCCTTAGCACACTGTCTGTGCGGGGCTGAAGGTGCTGCTAGGCAGTGTGGCCTGTGGGAAATCGAGCGGTCCTCTGAGTGGCAGGGAGGGCTTCTGTTTCCCCGAACAGGTGTGCAGGGACCCTGTAAAACTGCTGTGACCTCTCAAGGTTGGTCACGAGAACCCTCAGGTGTTGGTCACGTGACCCCTCAGGGGTGGTTCAAGAGCCGCCTCAGGGGTTGGTCACGTGACCCCTCAAGGGTGGGTCACGAGACCCCTCAGGGTTGGGTCACGAGACCCCTCGGGGGTGGGTCACGTGACCCCTCAAGGGTACGTCAGGAGACACCTCAAGGGTGGGTCCCGTGACCCGAGGGAGGCTTGCGTGGGGAGCCTGAGTGCGCACGCGCGGACCCCGTATAGGCCCAAAACGAGCCAGCCGCGGCTCGGAGAAAAGCCATCTCCTGGGGGCCTCCCCATGTTCTTCCACTCCTCAAGCGTGACCCCTTTACGGATGGAAGAAAAGGGGGATCTTCGCAGTGGTGGAGTCGGGCCTGAGGTGTCTGTTTGTTTGCCTCCATGTAGGCCAGTTGCTGGCACACCGGGCCCAGGTGTCCCGGCCCCATGTGGCTAGAGGGCCGCTTATGGCAGGAATCAGGTCTCCTGCGGGGGTCAAGGGACGGCTTGGACACTCACCGGGCGAGAGAGGACGCCTGGCCATCAGACAGCCCCCTGGAAAATCCCCCACCCAGGCCCCCGGTCCCCAAGTCTTTCCTGCGCACACTGTCTCTCAGGAGCTGGGAGAGCTGCTGGGAAGTGTGGCCCATGGGAAATCGCGCGGTCCCCTGGGTGGCAGGGAGGGCTCCTGTGTCCACCGACAGGTGCCCAGGGACCCTGTGGAACTGCTGTGACCTCTAAAGGGTGGGTCAGGTGAGGCGAGGGAGGCGTGTGCTTGGGAGCCTGAGTGCGCATGCGCGGCCCACGTATAGGCCCGAAACGAGCCAGCCGCGGCTCGGAGAAAAGCCATCTCCTGGGGCCTCCCCATGTTCCTACACTCCTCAAGCGTCACCCCTTTAAGGATGGAAGAAAAGGGGGATCTTCGCAGTGGTGGGTTCGGGCCAGAGGGCTCTGCGGGTTTGCCTCCACGTACGCCAGGTGCTCGCACTACGGGCCCAGGTGTTTGAGCCCCGTGGAGGCAGAGGGCTGCTTATTGCTGGATGATAGTGTCCTGCAGGGTTAAGGGACGGCGGGGGCACTCCCAGGGCGACAGAGGGCACCTGGCCTTTAGAGAGTTCCCTGGAAAATTCCCCGCCCAGGCCCCTGGTCCACAAGTCTATCCTGCGCACAGTGTCTGTGCGAGGCTGGGAGTGCTTCCGGGCAGTGTTCCCCAGCGGAAATTGCGTGGTCCTCTAGGTGGCAGGGAGGGCTCCTGTGTCCACGGACAGGTGCCCAGGGACCCTGTGGAACTGCTGTGACCTCTAAAGGGTGGGTCAGGTGAGCCGAGGGAGGCGTGTGCTTGGGAGCCTGAGTGCGCATGCGCGGCCCACCTATAGACCCGAAACGAGCCAGACGCGGCTCGGAGAAAAGACATCTCCTGGGGGCATCCCCATGTTCTTCCACTCCTCAAGCGTGACCCCTTTAGGGATGGAAGAAAAGGGGGATCTTCACAGTGGCGGGTTCGGGCCAGAGGGCTCTGCGGGTTTGCCTCCACCTACGCCAGGTGCCCGCACACCGGGCCCAGGTGTTTGAGCCCCGTGGAGGCAGAGGGCTGCTTATTGCTGGATGCAAGTGTCCTGCGGGGTAAAGTAACGGCATGGGCACTCCCCGGGCCACACAGGGCACCGGACCCTTAGAGAGTGCCATGGGAAATCCCCCGCCCACGCCCCCGGTACCCAAGTCTGTCCTTAGCACACTGTCTGTGCGGGGCTGAAGGTGCTGCAAGGCAGTGTGGCCTGTGGGAAATCGCGCGGTCCTCTGAGTGGCAGGGAGGGCTTCTGTTTCCCCGAACAGGTGCGCAGGGACCCTGTAAAACTGCTGTGACCTCTCAAGTTGGGTCATGTGACCACTCAGGGGTGGGTCACAGGGCCCCACAAGGGTGGGTCACGTGACCCCGCAGGGGTTGGTCACGTGACCCCTCAGGGGTGGGTCACGTGACCCCTCAGGGGTGGGTCACGAGACCCCTCAGGGGTGGGTCACGTGACCCCTCAAGGGTAGGTCAGGAGACACCTCAAGGGTGGGTCCCGTGACCCGAGGGAGGCTTGCGTGGGGAGCCTGAGTGCGCACGCGCGGCCCACGTATAGGCCCAAAACGAGCCCGCCGCGGCTCCGAGAAAAGCCATCTCTGGGGGCCTCCCCATGTTCTTCCACTCCTCAAGCGTGACCCCTTTACGGATGGAAGAACAGGGGGATCGTCGCAGTGGTGGGGTCGGGCCAGAGGGCTCTGCGGGTTTGGCTCCACGTACGCCAGGTGCCTGCACACTGGGCCCAGGTGTTTGAGCCCCGTGGAGGCAGAGGGCTGCTTATTGCTGGATGCAAGTGTCCTGCGGGGTAAAGTAACGGCATGGGCACTCCCCGGGCCACACAGGGCACCGGACCCTTAGAGAGTGCCATGGGAAATCCCCCGCCCATGCCTCCGGTACCCAAGTCTGTCCTTAGCACACTGTCTGTGCGGGGCTGAAGGTGCTGCAAGGCAGTGTGGCCTGTGGGAAATCGCGCGGTCCTCTGAGTGGCAGGGAGGGCTTCTGTTTCCCCGAACAGGTGCGCAGGGACCCTGTAAAACTGCTGTGACCTCTCAAGGTGGGTCATGTGACCCCTCAAGGGTGGGGCACGTGACCTCCCAAGGGTGGGTCACGAGACCCCTCAGGGGTGGGTCACGGGGCCCCACAGGGGTGGGTCACGTGACCCCTCAAGGGTGGGTCACGGGACTCCACAAGGGTGGGGTCTCCTGACCCCTCAGGGGTGGGTCAGGAGACCCCTCAGGGGTGGGTCACGTGACCCCTCAAGGGTAGGTCAGGAGACACCTCAAGCGTGGGTCCCGTGACCCGAGGGAGGCTTGCGTGGGGAGCCTGAGTGCGCACGCGCGGCCCCCGTATAGGCCCAAAACGAGCCAGCCGCGGCTCGGAGAAAAGCCATATCAGGGGGCCTCCCCATGTTCTTCCACTCCTCAAGCGTGACCCCTTTACGGATGGAAGAAAAGGGGGATCTTCGCAGTGGTGGGGTCAGGCCTGAGGTGTCTGTTTTTTTGCCTCCATGAAGGCCAGTTCCTGGCACACCGGGCCCAGGTGTCCCGGCCCCATGTGGCTAGAGGGCCGCTTATGGCAGGAATCAGGTCTCCTGCGGGGGTCAAGGGACGGCTTGGACACTCACCGGGCGAGAGAGGACGCCTGGCCATCAGACAGCCCCCTGGAAAATCCCCCGCCCAGGCCCCCGGTCCCCAAGTCTTTCCTGCGCACACTGTCTCTGAGGAGCTGGGAGAGCTGCTGGGAAGTGTGGCCCATGGGAAATCGCGCGGTCCCCTGGGTGGCAGGGAGGGCACCTGTGTCCACGGACAGGTGCCCAGGGACCCTGTGGAACTGCTGTGACCTCTAAAGGGTGGGTCAGGTGAGCCGAGGGAGGCGTGTGCTTGGGAGCCTGAGTGCGCATGCGCAGCCCACGTATAGGCCCGAAACGAGCCAGCCGCGGCTCGGAGAAAAGCCATCTCCTGGGGCCTCCCCATGTTCCTCCACTCCTCAAGCGTCACCCCTTTAAGAATGGAAGAAAAGGGGGATCTTCGCAGTGGTGGGTTCGGGCCAGAGGGCTCTGCGTGTTTGCCTCCACGTACGCCAGGTGCTCGCACAACGGGCCCAGGTGTTTGAGCCCCGTGGAGGCAGAGGGCTGCTTATTGCTGGATGATAGTGTCCTGCAGGGTTAAGGGACGGCGTGGGCACTCCCAGGGCGACAGAGGGCACCTGGCCTTTAGAGAGTTCCCTGGAAAATTCCCCGCCCAGGCCCCTGGTCCACAAGTCTATCCTGCGCACAGTGTCTGTGCGAGGCTGGGGGTGCTTCGGGCAGTGTTCCCCAGCGGAAATCGCGTGGTCCTCTAGGTGGCAGGGAGGGCTCCTGTGTCCACGGACAGGTGCCCAGGGACCCTGTGGAACTGCTGTGACCTCTAAAGGGTGGGTCAGGTGAGCCGAGGGAGGCGAGTGCTTGGGAGCCTGAGTGCGCATGCGCGGCCCACGTATAGGCCCCAAACGAGCCATCCGCGTCTCGGAGAAAAGCCATCTCCTGGGGGCCTCCCCATGTTCTTCCACTCCTCAAGCGTGACCCCTTTACGGATGGAAGAAAAGGGGGATCTTCGCAGTGGTGGGGTCGGGCCTGAGGTGTCTGTTTGTTTGCCTCCATGTAGGCCAGTTGCTTGCACACCGGGCCCAGGTGTCCCGGCCCCATGTGGCTAGAGGGCCGCTTATGGCAGGAATCAGGTCTCCTGCAGGGGTCAAGGGACGGCTTGGACACTCACCGGGCGAGAGAGGACGCCTGGCCATCAGACAGCCCCCTGGAAAATCCCCCGCCCAGGCCCCCGGTCCCCAAGTCTTTCCTGCGCACACTGTCTCTGAGGAGCTGGGAGAGCTGCTGGGAAGTGTGGCCCATGGGAAATCGCGCGGTCCCCTGGGTGGCAGGGAGGGCTCCTGTGTCCACGGACAGGTGCCCAGGGACCCTGTGGAACTGCTGTGACCTCTAAAGGGTGGGTCAGGTGAGCCGAGGGAGGCGTGTGCTTGGGAGCCTGAGTGCGCATGCGCGGCCCACCTATAGACCCGAAACGAGCCAGACGCGGCTCGGAGAAAAGACATCTCCTGGGGGCATCCCCATGTTCTTCCACTCCTCAAGCGTGACCCCTTTAGGGATGGAAGAAAAGGGGGATCTTCACAGTGGCGGGTTCGGGCCAGAGGGCTCTGCGGGTTTGCCTCCACGTACGCCAGGTGCCCGCACACCGGGCCCAGGTGTTTGAGCCCCGTGGAGGCAGAGGGCTGCTTATTGCTGGATGCAAGTGTCCTGCGGGGTAAAGTAACGGCATGGGCACTCCCCGGGCCACACAGGGCACCGGACCCTTAGAGAGTGCCATGGGAAATCCCCCGCCCACGCCCCCGGTACCCAAGTCTGTCCTTAGCACACTGTCTGTGCGGGGCTGAAGGTGCTGCAAGGCAGTGTGGCCTGTGGGAAATCGCGCGGTCCTCTGAGTGGCAGGGAGGGCTTCTGCTTCCCCGAACAGGTGCGCAGGGACCCTGTAAAACTGCTGTGACCTCTCAAGTTGGGTCATGTGACCACTCAGGGGTGGGTCACAGGGCCCCACAAGGGTGGGTCACGTGACCCCAAAAGGGTGGGTCACGAGACCCCTCAAGGGTGGGTCACGTGACCCCGCAGGGGTTGGTCACGTGACCCCTCAGGGGTGGGTCACGTGACCCCTCAGGGGTGGGTCACGAGACCCCTCAGGGGTGGGTCCCGTGACCCCTCAAGGGTAGGTCAGGAGACACCTCAAGGGTGGGTCCCGTGACCCGAGGGAGGCTTGCGTGGGGAGCCTGAGTGCGCACGCGCAGACCCCGTATAGGCCCAAAACGAGCCAGCCGCGGCTCGGAGAAAAGCCATCTCCTGGGGGCCTCCCCATGTTCTTCCACTCCTCAAGTGTGACCCCTTTACGGATGGAAGAAAAGGGGGATCTTCGCAGTGGTGGGGTCGGGCCAGAGGGGTCTGCGGGTTTGCCTGCACGTACGCCAGGTGCTCGCACAACGGGCCCATGTGTTTGAGCCCCGTGGAGGCAGAGGGCTGCTTATTGCTGGATGATAGTATCCTGCAGGGTTAAGGGACGGCGTGGGCACTCCCAGGGCGACAGAGGGCACCTGGCCTTTAGAGAGTTCCCTGGAAAATTCCCCGCCCAGGCCCCTGGTCCACAAGTCTATCCTGCGCACAGTGTCTGTGCGAGGCTGGGAGTGCTTCCGGGCAGTGTTCCCCAGCGGAAATCGCGTGGTCCTCTAGGTGGCAGGGAGGGCTCCTGTGTCCACGGACAGGTGCCCAGGGACTCTGTGGAACTGCTGTGACCTCTAAAGGGTGGGTCAGGTGAGCCGAGGGAGGCGTGTGCTTGGGAGCCTGAGTGCGCATGCCCGGCCCACCTATAGGCCTGAAACGAGCCAGCCGCGGCTCGGAGAAAAGCCATCTCCTGGGGGCCTCCCCATGTTCTTCCACTCCTCAGGCGTGACCCCTTTACGGATGGAAGAAAAGGGGGATCTTCACAGTGGTGGGTTCGGGCCAGAGGGCTCTGCGGGTTTGGCTCCACGTAGGCCAGGTGCCCGCACACCGGGCCCAGGTGTTTGAGCCCCGTGGAGGCAGAGGGCTGCTTATTGCTGGATGCAAGTGTCCTGCGGGGTAAAGTAACGGCATGGGCACTCCCCGGGCCACACAGGGCACCGGACCCTTAGAGAGTGCCATGGGAAATCCCCCGCCCATGCCCCCGGTACCCAAGTCTGTCCTTAGCACACTGTCTGTGCGGGGCTGAAGGTGCTGCTAGGCAGTGTGGCCTGTGGGAAATCGAGCGGTCCTCTGAGTGGCAGGGAGGGCTTCTGTTTCCCCGAACAGGTGTGCAGGGACCCTGTAAAACTGCTGTGACCTCTCAAGGTGGGTCACGAGAACCCTCAGGTGTTGGTCACGTGACCCCTCAGGGGTGGTTCAAGAGCCGCCTCAGGGGTTGGTCACGTGACCCCTCAAGGGTGGGTCACGAGACCCCTCAGGGTTGGGTCACGAGACCCCTCGGGGGTGGGTCACGTGACCCCTCAAGGGTACGTCAGGAGACACCTCAAGGGTGGGTCCCGTGACCCGAGGGAGGCTTGCGTGGGGAGCCTGAGTGCGCACGCGCGGACCCCGTATAGGCCCAAAACGAGCCAGCCGCGGCTCGGAGAAAAGCCATCTCCTGGGGGCCTCCCCATGTTCTTCCACTCCTCAAGCGTGACCCCTTTACGGATGGAAGAAAAGGGGGATCTTCGCAGTGGTGGAGTCGGGCCTGAGGTGTCTGTTTGTTTGCCTCCATGTAGGCCAGTTGCTGGCACACCGGGCCCAGGTGTCCCGGCCCCATGTGGCTAGAGGGCCGCTTATGGCAGGAATCAGGTCTCCTGCGGGGGTCAAGGGACGGCTTGGACACTCACCGGGCGAGAGAGGACGCCTGGCCATCAGACAGCCCCCTGGAAAATCCCCCACCCAGGCCCCCGGTCCCCAAGTCTTTCCTGCGCACACTGTCTCTCAGGAGCTGGGAGAGCTGCTGGGAAGTGTGGCCCATGGGAAATCGCGCGGTCCCCTGGGTGGCAGGGAGGGCTCCTGTGTCCACCGACAGGTGCCCAGGGACCCTGTGGAACTGCTGTGACCTCTAAAGGGTGGGTCAGGTGAGGCGAGGGAGGCGTGTGCTTGGGAGCCTGAGTGCGCATGCGCGGCCCACGTATAGGCCCGAAACGAGCCAGCCGCGGCTCGGAGAAAAGCCATCTCCTGGGGCCTCCCCATGTTCCTACACTCCTCAAGCGTCACCCCTTTAAGGATGGAAGAAAAGGGGGATCTTCGCAGTGGTGGGTTCGGGCCAGAGGGCTCTGCGGGTTTGCCTCCACGTACGCCAGGTGCTCGCACTACGGGCCCAGGTGTTTGAGCCCCGTGGAGGCAGAGGGCTGCTTATTGCTGGATGATAGTGTCCTGCAGGGTTAAGGGACGGCGGGGGCACTCCCAGGGCGACAGAGGGCACCTGGCCTTTAGAGAGTTCCCTGGAAAATTCCCCGCCCAGGCCCCTGGTCCACAAGTCTATCCTGCGCACAGTGTCTGTGCGAGGCTGGGAGTGCTTCCGGGCAGTGTTCCCCAGCGGAAATTGCGTGGTCCTCTAGGTGGCAGGGAGGGCTCCTGTGTCCACGGACAGGTGCCCAGGGACCCTGTGGAACTGCTGTGACCTCTAAAGGGTGGGTCAGGTGAGCCGAGGGAGGCGTGTGCTTGGGAGCCTGAGTGCGCATGCGCGGCCCACCTATAGACCCGAAACGAGCCAGACGCGGCTCGGAGAAAAGACATCTCCTGGGGGCATCCCCATGTTCTTCCACTCCTCAAGCGTGACCCCTTTAGGGATGGAAGAAAAGGGGGATCTTCACAGTGGCGGGTTCGGGCCAGAGGGCTCTGCGGGTTTGCCTCCACCTACGCCAGGTGCCCGCACACCGGGCCCAGGTGTTTGAGCCCCGTGGAGGCAGAGGGCTGCTTATTGCTGGATGCAAGTGTCCTGCGGGGTAAAGTAACGGCATGGGCACTCCCCGGGCCACACAGGGCACCGGACCCTTAGAGAGTGCCATGGGAAATCCCCCGCCCACGCCCCCGGTACCCAAGTCTGTCCTTAGCACACTGTCTGTGCGGGGCTGAAGGTGCTGCAAGGCAGTGTGGCCTGTGGGAAATCGCGCGGTCCTCTGAGTGGCAGGGAGGGCTTCTGTTTCCCCGAACAGGTGCGCAGGGACCCTGTAAAACTGCTGTGACCTCTCAAGTTGGGTCATGTGACCACTCAGGGGTGGGTCACAGGGCCCCACAAGGGTGGGTCACGTGACCCCGCAGGGGTTGGTCACGTGACCCCTCAGGGGTGGGTCACGTGACCCCTCAGGGGTGGGTCACGAGACCCCTCAGGGGTGGGTCACGTGACCCCTCAAGGGTAGGTCAGGAGACACCTCAAGGGTGGGTCCCGTGACCCGAGGGAGGCTTGCGTGGGGAGCCTGAGTGCGCACGCGCAGACCCCGTATAGGCCCAAAACGAGCCAGCCGCGGCTCGGAGAAAAGCCATCTCCTGGGGGCCTCCCCATGTTCTTCCACTCCTCAAGTGTGACCCCTTTACGGATGGAAGAAAAGGGGGATCTTCGCAGTGGTGGGGTCGGGCCAGAGGGGTCTGCGGGTTTGCCTGCACGTACGCCAGGTGCTCGCACAACGGGCCCATGTGTTTGAGCCCCGTGGAGGCAGAGGGCTGCTTATTGCTGGATGATAGTATCCTGCAGGGTTAAGGGACGGCGTGGGCACTCCCAGGGCGACAGAGGGCACCTGGCCTTTAGAGAGTTCCCTGGAAAATTCCCCGCCCAGGCCCCTGGTCCACAAGTCTATCCTGCGCACAGTGTCTGTGCGAGGCTGGGAGTGCTTCCGGGCAGTGTTCCCCAGCGGAAATCGCGTGGTCCTCTAGGTGGCAGGGAGGGCTCCTGTGTCCACGGACAGGTGCCCAGGGACTCTGTGGAACTGCTGTGACCTCTAAAGGGTGGGTCAGGTGAGCCGAGGGAGGCGTGTGCTTGGGAGCCTGAGTGCGCATGCCCGGCCCACCTATAGGCCTGAAACGAGCCAGCCGCGGCTCGGAGAAAAGCCATCTCCTGGGGGCCTCCCCATGTTCTTCCACTCCTCAGGCGTGACCCCTTTACGGATGGAAGAAAAGGGGGATCTTCACAGTGGTGGGTTCGGGCCAGAGGGCTCTGCGGGTTTGGCTCCACGTAGGCCAGGTGCCCGCACACCGGGCCCAGGTGTTTGAGCCCCGTGGAGGCAGAGGGCTGCTTATTGCTGGATGCAAGTGTCCTGCGGGGTAAAGTAACGGCATGGGCACTCCCCGGGCCACACAGGGCACCGGACCCTTAGAGAGTGCCATGGGAAATCCCCCGCCCATGCCCCCGGTACCCAAGTCTGTCCTTAGCACACTGTCTGTGCGGGGCTGAAGGTGCTGCTAGGCAGTGTGGCCTGTGGGAAATCGAGCGGTCCTCTGAGTGGCAGGGAGGGCTTCTGTTTCCCCGAACAGGTGTGCAGGGACCCTGTAAAACTGCTGTGACCTCTCAAGGTGGGTCACGAGAACCCTCAGGTGTTGGTCACGTGACCCCTCAGGGGTGGTTCAAGAGCCGCCTCAGGGGTTGGTCACGTGACCCCTCAAGGGTGGGTCACGAGACCCCTCAGGGTTGGGTCACGAGACCCCTCGGGGGTGGGTCACGTGACCCCTCAAGGGTACGTCAGGAGACACCTCAAGGGTGGGTCCCGTGACCCGAGGGAGGCTTGCGTGGGGAGCCTGAGTGCGCACGCGCGGACCCCGTATAGGCCCAAAACGAGCCAGCCGCGGCTCGGAGAAAAGCCATCTCCTGGGGGCCTCCCCATGTTCTTCCACTCCTCAAGCGTGACCCCTTTACGGATGGAAGAAAAGGGGGATCTTCGCAGTGGTGGAGTCGGGCCTGAGGTGTCTGTTTGTTTGCCTCCATGTAGGCCAGTTGCTGGCACACCGGGCCCAGGTGTCCCGGCCCCATGTGGCTAGAGGGCCGCTTATGGCAGGAATCAGGTCTCCTGCGGGGGTCAAGGGACGGCTTGGACACTCACCGGGCGAGAGAGGACGCCTGGCCATCAGACAGCCCCCTGGAAAATCCCCCACCCAGGCCCCCGGTCCCCAAGTCTTTCCTGCGCACACTGTCTCTCAGGAGCTGGGAGAGCTGCTGGGAAGTGTGGCCCATGGGAAATCGCGCGGTCCCCTGGGTGGCAGGGAGGGCTCCTGTGTCCACGGACAGGTGCCCAGGGACCCTGTGGAACTGCTGTGACCTCTAAAGGGTGGGTCAGGTGAGCCGAGGGAGGCGTGTGCTTGGGAGCCTGAGTGCGCATGCGCGGCCCACCTATAGACCCGAAACGAGCCAGACGCGGCTCGGAGAAAAGACATCTCCTGGGGGCATCCCCATGTTCTTCCACTCCTCAAGCGTGACCCCTTTAGGGATGGAAGAAAAGGGGGATCTTCACAGTGGCGGGTTCGGGCCAGAGGGCTCTGCGGGTTTGCCTCCACGTACGCCAGGTGCCCGCACACCGGGCCCAGGTGTTTGAGCCCCGTGGAGGCAGAGGGCTGCTTATTGCTGGATGCAAGTGTCCTGCGGGGTAAAGTAACGGCATGGGCACTCCCCGGGCCACACAGGGCACCGGACCCTTAGAGAGTGCCATGGGAAATCCCCCGCCCACGCCCCCGGTACCCAAGTCTGTCCTTAGCACACTGTCTGTGCGGGGCTGAAGGTGCTGCAAGGCAGTGTGGCCTGTGGGAAATCGCGCGGTCCTCTGAGTGGCAGGGAGGGCTTCTGTTTCCCCGAACAGGTGCGCAGGGACCCTGTAAAACTGCTGTGACCTCTCAAGTTGGGTCATGTGACCACTCAGGGGTGGGTCACAGGGCCCCACAAGGGTGGGTCACGTGACCCCGCAGGGGTTGATCACGTGACCCCTCAGGGGTGGGTCACGTGACCCCTCAGGGGTGGGTCACGAGACCCCTCAGGGGTGGGTCACGTGACCCCTCAAGGGTAGGTCAGGAGACACCTCAAGGGTGGGTCCCGTGACCCGAGGGAGGCTTGCGTGGGGAGCCTGAGTGCGCACGCGCGGCCCACGTATAGGCCCAAAACGAGCCCGCCGCGGCTCGGAGAAAAGCCATCTCTGGGGGCCTCCCCATGTTCTTCCACTCCTCAAGCGTGACCCCTTTACGGATGGAAGAACAGGGGGATCGTCGCAGTGGTGGGGTCGGGCCAGAGGGCTCTGCGGGTTTGGCTCCACGTACGCCAGGTGCCTGCACACTGGGCCCAGGTGTTTGAGCCCCGTGGAGGCAGAGGGCTGCTTATTGCTGGATGCAAGTGTCCTGCGGGGTAAAGTAACGGCATGGGCACTCCCCGGGCCACACAGGGCACCGGACCCTTAGAGAGTGCCATGGGAAATCCCCCGCCCATGCCTCCGGTACCCAAGTCTGTCCTTAGCACACTGTCTGTGCGGGGCTGAAGGTGCTGCAAGGCAGTGTGGCCTGTGGGAAATCGCGCGGTCCTCTGAGTGGCAGGGAGGGCTTCTGTTTCCCCGAACAGGTGCGCAGGGACCCTGTAAAACTGCTGTGACCTCTCAAGGTGGGTCATGTGACCCCTCAAGGGTGGGGCACGTGACCTCCCAAGGGTGGGTCACGAGACCCCTCAGGGGTGGGTCACGGGGCCCCACAGGGGTGGGTCACGTGACCCCTCAAGGGTGGGTCACGGGACTCCACAAGGGTGGGGTCTCCTGACCCCTCAGGGGTGGGTCAGGAGACCCCTCAGGGGTGGGTCACGTGACCCCTCAAGGGTAGGTCAGGAGACACCTCAAGCGTGGGTCCCGTGACCCGAGGGAGGCTTGCGTGGGGAGCCTGAGTGCGCACGCGCGGCCCCCGTATAGGCCCAAAACGAGCCAGCCGCGGCTCGGAGAAAAGCCATATCAGGGGGCCTCCCCATGTTCTTCCACTCCTCAAGCGTGACCCCTTTACGGATGGAAGAAAAGGGGGATCTTCGCAGTGGTGGGGTCAGGCCTGAGGTGTCTGTTTTTTTGCCTCCATGAAGGCCAGTTCCTGGCACACCGGGCCCAGGTGTCCCGGCCCCATGTGGCTAGAGGGCCGCTTATGGCAGGAATCAGGTCTCCTGCGGGGGTCAAGGGACGGCTTGGACACTCACCGGGCGAGAGAGGACGCCTGGCCATCAGACAGCCCCCTGGAAAATCCCCCGCCCAGGCCCCCGGTCCCCAAGTCTTTCCTGCGCACACTGTCTCTGAGGAGCTGGGAGAGCTGCTGGGAAGTGTGGCCCATGGGAAATCGCGCGGTCCCCTGGGTGGCAGGGAGGGCACCTGTGTCCACGGACAGGTGCCCAGGGACCCTGTGGAACTGCTGTGACCTCTAAAGGGTGGGTCAGGTGAGCCGAGGGAGGCGTGTGCTTGGGAGCCTGAGTGCGCATGCGCAGCCCACGTATAGGCCCGAAACGAGCCAGCCGCGGCTCGGAGAAAAGCCATCTCCTGGGGCCTCCCCATGTTCCTCCACTCCTCAAGCGTCACCCCTTTAAGAATGGAAGAAAAGGGGGATCTTCGCAGTGGTGGGTTCGGGCCAGAGGGCTCTGCGTGTTTGCCTCCACGTACGCCAGGTGCTCGCACAACGGGCCCAGGTGTTTGAGCCCCGTGGAGGCAGAGGGCTGCTTATTGCTGGATGATAGTGTCCTGCAGGGTTAAGGGACGGCGTGGGCACTCCCAGGGCGACAGAGGGCACCTGGCCTTTAGAGAGTTCCCTGGAAAATTCCCCGCCCAGGCCCCTGGTCCACAAGTCTATCCTGCGCACAGTGTCTGTGCGAGGCTGGGGGTGCTTCGGGCAGTGTTCCCCAGCGGAAATCGCGTGGTCCTCTAGGTGGCAGGGAGGGCTCCTGTGTCCACGGACAGGTGCCCAGGGACCCTGTGGAACTGCTGTGACCTCTAAAGGGTGGGTCAGGTGAGCCGAGGGAGGCGAGTGCTTGGGAGCCTGAGTGCGCATGCGCGGCCCACGTATAGGCCCCAAACGAGCCATCCGCGTCTCGGAGAAAAGCCATCTCCTGGGGGCCTCCCCATGTTCTTCCACTCCTCAAGCGTGACCCCTTTACGGATGGAAGAAAAGGGGGATCTTCGCAGTGGTGGGGTCGGGCCTGAGGTGTCTGTTTGTTTGCCTCCATGTAGGCCAGTTGCTTGCACACCGGGCCCAGGTGTCCCGGCCCCATGTGGCTAGAGGGCCGCTTATGGCAGGAATCAGGTCTCCTGCAGGGGTCAAGGGACGGCTTGGACACTCACCGGGCGAGAGAGGACGCCTGGCCATCAGACAGCCCCCTGGAAAATCCCCCGCCCAGGCCCCCGGTCCCCAAGTCTTTCCTGCGCACACTGTCTCTGAGGAGCTGGGAGAGCTGCTGGGAAGTGTGGCCCATGGGAAATCGCGCGGTCCCCTGGGTGGCAGGGAGGGCTCCTGTGTCCACGGACAGGTGCCCAGGGACCCTGTGGAACTGCTGTGACCTCTAAAGGGTGGGTCAGGTGAGCCGAGGGAGGCGTGTGCTTGGGAGCCTGAGTGCGCATGCGCGGCCCACCTATAGACCCGAAACGAGCCAGACGCGGCTCGGAGAAAAGACATCTCCTGGGGGCATCCCCATGTTCTTCCACTCCTCAAGCGTGACCCCTTTAGGGATGGAAGAAAAGGGGGATCTTCACAGTGGCGGGTTCGGGCCAGAGGGCTCTGCGGGTTTGCCTCCACGTACGCCAGGTGCCCGCACACCGGGCCCAGGTGTTTGAGCCCCGTGGAGGCAGAGGGCTGCTTATTGCTGGATGCAAGTGTCCTGCGGGGTAAAGTAACGGCATGGGCACTCCCCGGGCCACACAGGGCACCGGACCCTTAGAGAGTGCCATGGGAAATCCCCCGCCCACGCCCCCGGTACCCAAGTCTGTCCTTAGCACACTGTCTGTGCGGGGCTGAAGGTGCTGCAAGGCAGTGTGGCCTGTGGGAAATCGCGCGGTCCTCTGAGTGGCAGGGAGGGCTTCTGCTTCCCCGAACAGGTGCGCAGGGACCCTGTAAAACTGCTGTGACCTCTCAAGTTGGGTCATGTGACCACTCAGGGGTGGGTCACAGGGCCCCACAAGGGTGGGTCACGTGACCCCAAAAGGGTGGGTCACGAGACCCCTCAAGGGTGGGTCACGTGACCCCGCAGGGGTTGGTCACGTGACCCCTCAGGGGTGGGTCACGTGACCCCTCAGGGGTGGGTCACGAGACCCCTCAGGGGTGGGTCCCGTGACCCCTCAAGGGTAGGTCAGGAGACACCTCAAGGGTGGGTCCCGTGACCCGAGGGAGGCTTGCGTGGGGAGCCTGAGTGCGCACGCGCAGACCCCGTATAGGCCCAAAACGAGCCAGCCGCGGCTCGGAGAAAAGCCATCTCCTGGGGGCCTCCCCATGTTCTTCCACTCCTCAAGTGTGACCCCTTTACGGATGGAAGAAAAGGGGGATCTTCGCAGTGGTGGGGTCGGGCCAGAGGGGTCTGCGGGTTTGCCTGCACGTACGCCAGGTGCTCGCACAACGGGCCCATGTGTTTGAGCCCCGTGGAGGCAGAGGGCTGCTTATTGCTGGATGATAGTATCCTGCAGGGTTAAGGGACGGCGTGGGCACTCCCAGGGCGACAGAGGGCACCTGGCCTTTAGAGAGTTCCCTGGAAAATTCCCCGCCCAGGCCCCTGGTCCACAAGTCTATCCTGCGCACAGTGTCTGTGCGAGGCTGGGAGTGCTTCCGGGCAGTGTTCCCCAGCGGAAATCGCGTGGTCCTCTAGGTGGCAGGGAGGGCTCCTGTGTCCACGGACAGGTGCCCAGGGACTCTGTGGAACTGCTGTGACCTCTAAAGGGTGGGTCAGGTGAGCCGAGGGAGGCGTGTGCTTGGGAGCCTGAGTGCGCATGCCCGGCCCACCTATAGGCCTGAAACGAGCCAGCCGCGGCTCGGAGAAAAGCCATCTCCTGGGGGCCTCCCCATGTTCTTCCACTCCTCAGGCGTGACCCCTTTACGGATGGAAGAAAAGGGGGATCTTCACAGTGGTGGGTTCGGGCCAGAGGGCTCTGCGGGTTTGGCTCCACGTAGGCCAGGTGCCCGCACACCGGGCCCAGGTGTTTGAGCCCCGTGGAGGCAGAGGGCTGCTTATTGCTGGATGCAAGTGTCCTGCGGGGTAAAGTAACGGCATGGGCACTCCCCGGGCCACACAGGGCACCGGACCCTTAGAGAGTGCCATGGGAAATCCCCCGCCCATGCCCCCGGTACCCAAGTCTGTCCTTAGCACACTGTCTGTGCGGGGCTGAAGGTGCTGCTAGGCAGTGTGGCCTGTGGGAAATCGAGCGGTCCTCTGAGTGGCAGGGAGGGCTTCTGTTTCCCCGAACAGGTGTGCAGGGACCCTGTAAAACTGCTGTGACCTCTCAAGGTGGGTCACGAGAACCCTCAGGTGTTGGTCACGTGACCCCTCAGGGGTGGTTCAAGAGCCGCCTCAGGGGTTGGTCACGTGACCCCTCAAGGGTGGGTCACGAGACCCCTCAGGGTTGGGTCACGAGACCCCTCGGGGGTGGGTCACGTGACCCCTCAAGGGTACGTCAGGAGACACCTCAAGGGTGGGTCCCGTGACCCGAGGGAGGCTTGCGTGGGGAGCCTGAGTGCGCACGCGCGGACCCCGTATAGGCCCAAAACGAGCCAGCCGCGGCTCGGAGAAAAGCCATCTCCTGGGGGCCTCCCCATGTTCTTCCACTCCTCAAGCGTGACCCCTTTACGGATGGAAGAAAAGGGGGATCTTCGCAGTGGTGGGGTCGGGCCTGAGGTGTCTGTTTGTTTGCCTCCATGTAGGCCAGTTGCTTGCACACCGGGCCCAGGTGTCCCGGCCCCATGTGGCTAGAGGGCCGCTTATGGCAGGAATCAGGTCTCCTGCAGGGGTCAAGGGACGGCTTGGACACTCACCGGGCGAGAGAGGACGCCTGGCCATCAGACAGCCCCCTGGAAAATCCCCCGCCCAGGCCCCCGGTCCCCAAGTCTTTCCTGCGCACACTGTCTCTGAGGAGCTGGGAGAGCTGCTGGGAAGTGTGGCCCATGGGAAATCGCGCGGTCCCCTGGGTGGCAGGGAGGGCTCCTGTGTCCACGGACAGGTGCCCAGGGACCCTGTGGAACTGCTGTGACCTCTAAAGGGTGGGTCAGGTGAGCCGAGGGAGGCGTGTGCTTGGGAGCCTGAGTGCGCATGCGCGGCCCACCTATAGACCCGAAACGAGCCAGACGCGGCTCGGAGAAAAGACATCTCCTGGGGGCATCCCCATGTTCTTCCACTCCTCAAGCGTGACCCCTTTAGGGATGGAAGAAAAGGGGGATCTTCACAGTGGCGGGTTCGGGCCAGAGGGCTCTGCGGGTTTGCCTCCACGTACGCCAGGTGCCCGCACACCGGGCCCAGGTGTTTGAGCCCCGTGGAGGCAGAGGGCTGCTTATTGCTGGATGCAAGTGTCCTGCGGGGTAAAGTAACGGCATGGGCACTCCCCGGGCCACACAGGGCACCGGACCCTTAGAGAGTGCCATGGGAAATCCCCCGCCCACGCCCCCGGTACCCAAGTCTGTCCTTAGCACACTGTCTGTGCGGGGCTGAAGGTGCTGCAAGGCAGTGTGGCCTGTGGGAAATCGCGCGGTCCTCTGAGTGGCAGGGAGGGCTTCTGCTTCCCCGAACAGGTGCGCAGGGACCCTGTAAAACTGCTGTGACCTCTCAAGTTGGGTCATGTGACCACTCAGGGGTGGGTCACAGGGCCCCACAAGGGTGGGTCACGTGACCCCAAAAGGGTGGGTCACGAGACCCCTCAAGGGTGGGTCACGTGACCCCGCAGGGGTTGGTCACGTGACCCCTCAGGGGTGGGTCACGTGACCCCTCAGGGGTGGGTCACGAGACCCCTCAGGGGTGGGTCCCGTGACCCCTCAAGGGTAGGTCAGGAGACACCTCAAGGGTGGGTCCCGTGACCCGAGGGAGGCTTGCGTGGGGAGCCTGAGTGCGCACGCGCAGACCCCGTATAGGCCCAAAACGAGCCAGCCGCGGCTCGGAGAAAAGCCATCTCCTGGGGGCCTCCCCATGTTCTTCCACTCCTCAAGTGTGACCCCTTTACGGATGGAAGAAAAGGGGGATCTTCGCAGTGGTGGGGTCGGGCCAGAGGGGTCTGCGGGTTTGCCTGCACGTACGCCAGGTGCTCGCACAACGGGCCCATGTGTTTGAGCCCCGTGGAGGCAGAGGGCTGCTTATTGCTGGATGATAGTATCCTGCAGGGTTAAGGGACGGCGTGGGCACTCCCAGGGCGACAGAGGGCACCTGGCCTTTAGAGAGTTCCCTGGAAAATTCCCCGCCCAGGCCCCTGGTCCACAAGTCTATCCTGCGCACAGTGTCTGTGCGAGGCTGGGAGTGCTTCCGGGCAGTGTTCCCCAGCGGAAATCGCGTGGTCCTCTAGGTGGCAGGGAGGGCTCCTGTGTCCACGGACAGGTGCCCAGGGACTCTGTGGAACTGCTGTGACCTCTAAAGGGTGGGTCAGGTGAGCCGAGGGAGGCGTGTGCTTGGGAGCCTGAGTGCGCATGCCCGGCCCACCTATAGGCCTGAAACGAGCCAGCCGCGGCTCGGAGAAAAGCCATCTCCTGGGGGCCTCCCCATGTTCTTCCACTCCTCAGGCGTGACCCCTTTACGGATGGAAGAAAAGGGGGATCTTCACAGTGGTGGGTTCGGGCCAGAGGGCTCTGCGGGTTTGGCTCCACGTAGGCCAGGTGCCCGCACACCGGGCCCAGGTGTTTGAGCCCCGTGGAGGCAGAGGGCTGCTTATTGCTGGATGCAAGTGTCCTGCGGGGTAAAGTAACGGCATGGGCACTCCCCGGGCCACACAGGGCACCGGACCCTTAGAGAGTGCCATGGGAAATCCCCCGCCCATGCCCCCGGTACCCAAGTCTGTCCTTAGCACACTGTCTGTGCGGGGCTGATGGTGCTGCTAGGCAGTGTGGCCTGTGGGAAATCGAGCGGTCCTCTGAGTGGCAGGGAGGGCTTCTGTTTCCCCGAACAGGTGTGCAGGGACCCTGTAAAACTGCTGTGACCTCTCAAGGTGGGTCACGAGAACCCTCAGGTGTTGGTCACGTGACCCCTCAGGGGTGGTTCAAGAGCCGCCTCAGGGGTTGGTCACGTGACCCCTCAAGGGTGGGTCACGAGACCCCTCAGGGTTGGGTCACGAGACCCCTCGGGGGTGGGTCACGTGACCCCTCAAGGGTACGTCAGGAGACACCTCAAGGGTGGGTCCCGTGACCCGAGGGAGGCTTGCGTGGGGAGCCTGAGTGCGCACGCGCGGACCCCGTATAGGCCCAAAACGAGCCAGCCGCGGCTCGGAGAAAAGCCATCTCCTGGGGGCCTCCCCATGTTCTTCCACTCCTCAAGCGTGACCCCTTTACGGATGGAAGAAAAGGGGGATCTTCGCAGTGGTGGAGTCGGGCCTGAGGTGTCTGTTTGTTTGCCTCCATGTAGGCCAGTTGCTGGCACACCGGGCCCAGGTGTCCCGGCCCCATGTGGCTAGAGGGCCGCTTATGGCAGGAATCAGGTCTCCTGCGGGGGTCAAGGGACGGCTTGGACACTCACCGGGCGAGAGAGGACGCCTGGCCATCAGACAGCCCCCTGGAAAATCCCCCACCCAGGCCCCCGGTCCCCAAGTCTTTCCTGCGCACACTGTCTCTCAGGAGCTGGGAGAGCTGCTGGGAAGTGTGGCCCATGGGAAATCGCGCGGTCCCCTGGGTGGCAGGGAGGGCTCCTGTGTCCACCGACAGGTGCCCAGGGACCCTGTGGAACTGCTGTGACCTCTAAAGGGTGGGTCAGGTGAGGCGAGGGAGGCGTGTGCTTGGGAGCCTGAGTGCGCATGCGCGGCCCACGTATAGGCCCGAAACGAGCCAGCCGCGGCTCGGAGAAAAGCCATCTCCTGGGGCCTCCCCATGTTCCTACACTCCTCAAGCGTCACCCCTTTAAGGATGGAAGAAAAGGGGGATCTTCGCAGTGGTGGGTTCGGGCCAGAGGGCTCTGCGGGTTTGCCTCCACGTACGCCAGGTGCTCGCACTACGGGCCCAGGTGTTTGAGCCCCGTGGAGGCAGAGGGCTGCTTATTGCTGGATGATAGTGTCCTGCAGGGTTAAGGGACGGCGGGGGCACTCCCAGGGCGACAGAGGGCACCTGGCCTTTAGAGAGTTCCCTGGAAAATTCCCCGCCCAGGCCCCTGGTCCACAAGTCTATCCTGCGCACAGTGTCTGTGCGAGGCTGGGAGTGCTTCCGGGCAGTGTTCCCCAGCGGAAATTGCGTGGTCCTCTAGGTGGCAGGGAGGGCTCCTGTGTCCACGGACAGGTGCCCAGGGACCCTGTGGAACTGCTGTGACCTCTAAAGGGTGGGTCAGGTGAGCCGAGGGAGGCGTGTGCTTGGGAGCCTGAGTGCGCATGCGCGGCCCACCTATAGACCCGAAACGAGCCAGACGCGGCTCGGAGAAAAGACATCTCCTGGGGGCATCCCCATGTTCTTCCACTCCTCAAGCGTGACCCCTTTAGGGATGGAAGAAAAGGGGGATCTTCACAGTGGCGGGTTCGGGCCAGAGGGCTCTGCGGGTTTGCCTCCACCTACGCCAGGTGCCCGCACACCGGGCCCAGGTGTTTGAGCCCCGTGGAGGCAGAGGGCTGCTTATTGCTGGATGCAAGTGTCCTGCGGGGTAAAGTAACGGCATGGGCACTCCCCGGGCCACACAGGGCACCGGACCCTTAGAGAGTGCCATGGGAAATCCCCCGCCCACGCCCCCGGTACCCAAGTCTGTCCTTAGCACACTGTCTGTGCGGGGCTGAAGGTGCTGCAAGGCAGTGTGGCCTGTGGGAAATCGCGCGGTCCTCTGAGTGGCAGGGAGGGCTTCTGTTTCCCCGAACAGGTGCGCAGGGACCCTGTAAAACTGCTGTGACCTCTCAAGTTGGGTCATGTGACCACTCAGGGGTGGGTCACAGGGCCCCACAAGGGTGGGTCACGTGACCCCGCAGGGGTTGGTCACGTGACCCCTCAGGGGTGGGTCACGTGACCCCTCAGGGGTGGGTCACGAGACCCCTCAGGGGTGGGTCACGTGACCCCTCAAGGGTAGGTCAGGAGACACCTCAAGGGTGGGTCCCGTGACCCGAGGGAGGCTTGCGTGGGGAGCCTGAGTGCGCACGCGCAGACCCCGTATAGGCCCAAAACGAGCCAGCCGCGGCTCGGAGAAAAGCCATCTCCTGGGGGCCTCCCCATGTTCTTCCACTCCTCAAGTGTGACCCCTTTACGGATGGAAGAAAAGGGGGATCTTCGCAGTGGTGGGGTCGGGCCAGAGGGGTCTGCGGGTTTGCCTGCACGTACGCCAGGTGCTCGCACAACGGGCCCATGTGTTTGAGCCCCGTGGAGGCAGAGGGCTGCTTATTGCTGGATGATAGTATCCTGCAGGGTTAAGGGACGGCGTGGGCACTCCCAGGGCGACAGAGGGCACCTGGCCTTTAGAGAGTTCCCTGGAAAATTCCCCGCCCAGGCCCCTGGTCCACAAGTCTATCCTGCGCACAGTGTCTGTGCGAGGCTGGGAGTGCTTCCGGGCAGTGTTCCCCAGCGGAAATCGCGTGGTCCTCTAGGTGGCAGGGAGGGCTCCTGTGTCCACGGACAGGTGCCCAGGGACTCTGTGGAACTGCTGTGACCTCTAAAGGGTGGGTCAGGTGAGCCGAGGGAGGCGTGTGCTTGGGAGCCTGAGTGCGCATGCCCGGCCCACCTATAGGCCTGAAACGAGCCAGCCGCGGCTCGGAGAAAAGCCATCTCCTGGGGGCCTCCCCATGTTCTTCCACTCCTCAGGCGTGACCCCTTTACGGATGGAAGAAAAGGGGGATCTTCACAGTGGTGGGTTCGGGCCAGAGGGCTCTGCGGGTTTGGCTCCACGTAGGCCAGGTGCCCGCACACCGGGCCCAGGTGTTTGAGCCCCGTGGAGGCAGAGGGCTGCTTATTGCTGGATGCAAGTGTCCTGCGGGGTAAAGTAACGGCATGGGCACTCCCCGGGCCACACAGGGCACCGGACCCTTAGAGAGTGCCATGGGAAATCCCCCGCCCATGCCCCCGGTACCCAAGTCTGTCCTTAGCACACTGTCTGTGCGGGGCTGAAGGTGCTGCTAGGCAGTGTGGCCTGTGGGAAATCGAGCGGTCCTCTGAGTGGCAGGGAGGGCTTCTGTTTCCCCGAACAGGTGTGCAGGGACCCTGTAAAACTGCTGTGACCTCTCAAGGTGGGTCACGAGAACCCTCAGGTGTTGGTCACGTGACCCCTCAGGGGTGGTTCAAGAGCCGCCTCAGGGGTTGGTCACGTGACCCCTCAAGGGTGGGTCACGAGACCCCTCAGAGTTGGGTCACGAGACCCCTCGGGGGTGGGTCACGTGACCCCTCAAGGGTACGTCAGGAGACACCTCAAGGGTGGGTCCCGTGACCCGAGGGAGGCTTGCGTGGGGAGCCTGAGTGCGCACGCGCGGACCCCGTATAGGCCCAAAACGAGCCAGCCGCGGCTCGGAGAAAAGCCATCTCCTGGGGGCCTCCCCATGTTCTTCCACTCCTCAAGCGTGACCCCTTTACGGATGGAAGAAAAGGGGGATCTTCGCAGTGGTGGAGTCGGGCCTGAGGTGTCTGTTTGTTTGCCTCCATGTAGGCCAGTTGCTGGCACACCGGGCCCAGGTGTCCCGGCCCCATGTGGCTAGAGGGCCGCTTATGGCAGGAATCAGGTCTCCTGCGGGGGTCAAGGGACGGCTTGGACACTCACCGGGCGAGAGAGGACGCCTGGCCATCAGACAGCCCCCTGGAAAATCCCCCACCCAGGCCCCCGGTCCCCAAGTCTTTCCTGCGCACACTGTCTCTCAGGAGCTGGGAGAGCTGCTGGGAAGTGTGGCCCATGGGAAATCGCGCGGTCCCCTGGGTGGCAGGGAGGGCTCCTGTGTCCACGGACAGGTGCCCAGGGACCCTGTGGAACTGCTGTGACCTCTAAAGGGTGGGTCAGGTGAGCCGAGGGAGGCGTGTGCTTGGGAGCCTGAGTGCGCATGCGCGGCCCACCTATAGACCCGAAACGAGCCAGACGCGGCTCGGAGAAAAGACATCTCCTGGGGGCATCCCCATGTTCTTCCACTCCTCAAGCGTGACCCCTTTAGGGATGGAAGAAAAGGGGGATCTTCACAGTGGCGGGTTCGGGCCAGAGGGCTCTGCGGGTTTGCCTCCACGTACGCCAGGTGCCCGCACACCGGGCCCAGGTGTTTGAGCCCCGTGGAGGCAGAGGGCTGCTTATTGCTGGATGCAAGTGTCCTGCGGGGTAAAGTAACGGCATGGGCACTCCCCGGGCCACACAGGGCACCGGACCCTTAGAGAGTGCCATGGGAAATCCCCCGCCCACGCCCCCGGTACCCAAGTCTGTCCTTAGCACACTGTCTGTGCGGGGCTGAAGGTGCTGCAAGGCAGTGTGGCCTGTGGGAAATCGCGCGGTCCTCTGAGTGGCAGGGAGGGCTTCTGTTTCCCCGAACAGGTGCGCAGGGACCCTGTAAAACTGCTGTGACCTCTCAAGTTGGGTCATGTGACCACTCAGGGGTGGGTCACAGGGCCCCACAAGGGTGGGTCACGTGACCCCGCAGGGGTTG
This sequence comes from Desmodus rotundus, assembly GCF_022682495.2. NCBI lineage: Eukaryota > Metazoa > Chordata > Mammalia > Chiroptera > Phyllostomidae > Desmodus > Desmodus rotundus. Next base: position 76,846 of record NW_026527230.1, on the reverse strand, counting down.
ATCACGTGACCCCTCAGGGGTGGGTCACGTGACCCCTCAGGGGTGGGTCACGAGACCCCTCAGGGGTGGGTCACGTGACCCCTCAAGGGTAGGTCAGGAGACACCTCAAGGGTGGGTCCCGTGACCCGAGGGAGGCTTGCGTGGGGAGCCTGAGTGCGCACGCGCGGCCCACGTATAGGCCCAAAACGAGCCCGCCGCGGCTCGGAGAAAAGCCATCTCTGGGGGCCTCCCCATGTTCTTCCACTCCTCAAGCGTGACCCCTTTACGGATGGAAGAACAGGGGGATCGTCGCAGTGGTGGGGTCGGGCCAGAGGGCTCTGCGGGTTTGGCTCCACGTACGCCAGGTGCCTGCACACTGGGCCCAGGTGTTTGAGCCCCGTGGAGGCAGAGGGCTGCTTATTGCTGGATGCAAGTGTCCTGCGGGGTAAAGTAACGGCATGGGCACTCCCCGGGCCACACAGGGCACCGGACCCTTAGAGAGTGCCATGGGAAATCCCCCGCCCATGCCTCCGGTACCCAAGTCTGTCCTTAGCACACTGTCTGTGCGGGGCTGAAGGTGCTGCAAGGCAGTGTGGCCTGTGGGAAATCGCGCGGTCCTCTGAGTGGCAGGGAGGGCTTCTGTTTCCCCGAACAGGTGCGCAGGGACCCTGTAAAACTGCTGTGACCTCTCAAGGTGGGTCATGTGACCCCTCAAGGGTGGGGCACGTGACCTCCCAAGGGTGGGTCACGAGACCCCTCAGGGGTGGGTCACGGGGCCCCACAGGGGTGGGTCACGTGACCCCTCAAGGGTGGGTCACGGGACTCCACAAGGGTGGGGTCTCCTGACCCCTCAGGGGTGGGTCAGGAGACCCCTCAGGGGTGGGTCACGTGACCCCTCAAGGGTAGGTCAGGAGACACCTCAAGCGTGGGTCCCGTGACCCGAGGGAGGCTTGCGTGGGGAGCCTGAGTGCGCACGCGCGGCCCCCGTATAGGCCCAAAACGAGCCAGCCGCGGCTCGGAGAAAAGCCATATCAGGGGGCCTCCCCATGTTCTTCCACTCCTCAAGCGTGACCCCTTTACGGATGGAAGAAAAGGGGGATCTTCGCAGTGGTGGGGTCAGGCCTGAGGTGTCTGTTTTTTTGCCTCCATGAAGGCCAGTTCCTGGCACACCGGGCCCAGGTGTCCCGGCCCCATGTGGCTAGAGGGCCGCTTATGGCAGGAATCAGGTCTCCTGCGGGGGTCAAGGGACGGCTTGGACACTCACCGGGCGAGAGAGGACGCCTGGCCATCAGACAGCCCCCTGGAAAATCCCCCGCCCAGGCCCCCGGTCCCCAAGTCTTTCCTGCGCACACTGTCTCTGAGGAGCTGGGAGAGCTGCTGGGAAGTGTGGCCCATGGGAAATCGCGCGGTCCCCTGGGTGGCAGGGAGGGCACCTGTGTCCACGGACAGGTGCCCAGGGACCCTGTGGAACTGCTGTGACCTCTAAAGGGTGGGTCAGGTGAGCCGAGGGAGGCGTGTGCTTGGGAGCCTGAGTGCGCATGCGCAGCCCACGTATAGGCCCGAAACGAGCCAGCCGCGGCTCGGAGAAAAGCCATCTCCTGGGGCCTCCCCATGTTCCTCCACTCCTCAAGCGTCACCCCTTTAAGAATGGAAGAAAAGGGGGATCTTCGCAGTGGTGGGTTCGGGCCAGAGGGCTCTGCGTGTTTGCCTCCACGTACGCCAGGTGCTCGCACAACGGGCCCAGGTGTTTGAGCCCCGTGGAGGCAGAGGGCTGCTTATTGCTGGATGATAGTGTCCTGCAGGGTTAAGGGACGGCGTGGGCACTCCCAGGGCGACAGAGGGCACCTGGCCTTTAGAGAGTTCCCTGGAAAATTCCCCGCCCAGGCCCCTGGTCCACAAGTCTATCCTGCGCACAGTGTCTGTGCGAGGCTGGGGGTGCTTCGGGCAGTGTTCCCCAGCGGAAATCGCGTGGTCCTCTAGGTGGCAGGGAGGGCTCCTGTGTCCACGGACAGGTGCCCAGGGACCCTGTGGAACTGCTGTGACCTCTAAAGGGTGGGTCAGGTGAGCCGAGGGAGGCGAGTGCTTGGGAGCCTGAGTGCGCATGCGCGGCCCACGTATAGGCCCCAAACGAGCCATCCGCGTCTCGGAGAAAAGCCATCTCCTGGGGGCCTCCCCATGTTCTTCCACTCCTCAAGCGTGACCCCTTTACGGATGGAAGAAAAGGGGGATCTTCGCAGTGGTGGGGTCGGGCCTGAGGTGTCTGTTTGTTTGCCTCCATGTAGGCCAGTTGCTTGCACACCGGGCCCAGGTGTCCCGGCCCCATGTGGCTAGAGGGCCGCTTATGGCAGGAATCAGGTCTCCTGCAGGGGTCAAGGGACGGCTTGGACACTCACCGGGCGAGAGAGGACGCCTGGCCATCAGACAGCCCCCTGGAAAATCCCCCGCCCAGGCCCCCGGTCCCCAAGTCTTTCCTGCGCACACTGTCTCTGAGGAGCTGGGAGAGCTGCTGGGAAGTGTGGCCCATGGGAAATCGCGCGGTCCCCTGGGTGGCAGGGAGGGCTCCTGTGTCCACGGACAGGTGCCCAGGGACCCTGTGGAACTGCTGTGACCTCTAAAGGGTGGGTCAGGTGAGCCGAGGGAGGCGTGTGCTTGGGAGCCTGAGTGCGCATGCGCGGCCCACCTATAGACCCGAAACGAGCCAGACGCGGCTCGGAGAAAAGACATCTCCTGGGGGCATCCCCATGTTCTTCCACTCCTCAAGCGTGACCCCTTTAGGGATGGAAGAAAAGGGGGATCTTCACAGTGGCGGGTTCGGGCCAGAGGGCTCTGCGGGTTTGCCTCCACGTACGCCAGGTGCCCGCACACCGGGCCCAGGTGTTTGAGCCCCGTGGAGGCAGAGGGCTGCTTATTGCTGGATGCAAGTGTCCTGCGGGGTAAAGTAACGGCATGGGCACTCCCCGGGCCACACAGGGCACCGGACCCTTAGAGAGTGCCATGGGAAATCCCCCGCCCACGCCCCCGGTACCCAAGTCTGTCCTTAGCACACTGTCTGTGCGGGGCTGAAGGTGCTGCAAGGCAGTGTGGCCTGTGGGAAATCGCGCGGTCCTCTGAGTGGCAGGGAGGGCTTCTGCTTCCCCGAACAGGTGCGCAGGGACCCTGTAAAACTGCTGTGACCTCTCAAGTTGGGTCATGTGACCACTCAGGGGTGGGTCACAGGGCCCCACAAGGGTGGGTCACGTGACCCCAAAAGGGTGGGTCACGAGACCCCTCAAGGGTGGGTCACGTGACCCCGCAGGGGTTGGTCACGTGACCCCTCAGGGGTGGGTCACGTGACCCCTCAGGGGTGGGTCACGAGACCCCTCAGGGGTGGGTCCCGTGACCCCTCAAGGGTAGGTCAGGAGACACCTCAAGGGTGGGTCCCGTGACCCGAGGGAGGCTTGCGTGGGGAGCCTGAGTGCGCACGCGCAGACCCCGTATAGGCCCAAAACGAGCCAGCCGCGGCTCGGAGAAAAGCCATCTCCTGGGGGCCTCCCCATGTTCTTCCACTCCTCAAGTGTGACCCCTTTACGGATGGAAGAAAAGGGGGATCTTCGCAGTGGTGGGGTCGGGCCAGAGGGGTCTGCGGGTTTGCCTGCACGTACGCCAGGTGCTCGCACAACGGGCCCATGTGTTTGAGCCCCGTGGAGGCAGAGGGCTGCTTATTGCTGGATGATAGTATCCTGCAGGGTTAAGGGACGGCGTGGGCACTCCCAGGGCGACAGAGGGCACCTGGCCTTTAGAGAGTTCCCTGGAAAATTCCCCGCCCAGGCCCCTGGTCCACAAGTCTATCCTGCGCACAGTGTCTGTGCGAGGCTGGGAGTGCTTCCGGGCAGTGTTCCCCAGCGGAAATCGCGTGGTCCTCTAGGTGGCAGGGAGGGCTCCTGTGTCCACGGACAGGTGCCCAGGGACTCTGTGGAACTGCTGTGACCTCTAAAGGGTGGGTCAGGTGAGCCGAGGGAGGCGTGTGCTTGGGAGCCTGAGTGCGCATGCCCGGCCCACCTATAGGCCTGAAACGAGCCAGCCGCGGCTCGGAGAAAAGCCATCTCCTGGGGGCCTCCCCATGTTCTTCCACTCCTCAGGCGTGACCCCTTTACGGATGGAAGAAAAGGGGGATCTTCACAGTGGTGGGTTCGGGCCAGAGGGCTCTGCGGGTTTGGCTCCACGTAGGCCAGGTGCCCGCACACCGGGCCCAGGTGTTTGAGCCCCGTGGAGGCAGAGGGCTGCTTATTGCTGGATGCAAGTGTCCTGCGGGGTAAAGTAACGGCATGGGCACTCCCCGGGCCACACAGGGCACCGGACCCTTAGAGAGTGCCATGGGAAATCCCCCGCCCATGCCCCCGGTACCCAAGTCTGTCCTTAGCACACTGTCTGTGCGGGGCTGAAGGTGCTGCTAGGCAGTGTGGCCTGTGGGAAATCGAGCGGTCCTCTGAGTGGCAGGGAGGGCTTCTGTTTCCCCGAACAGGTGTGCAGGGACCCTGTAAAACTGCTGTGACCTCTCAAGGTGGGTCACGAGAACCCTCAGGTGTTGGTCACGTGACCCCTCAGGGGTGGTTCAAGAGCCGCCTCAGGGGTTGGTCACGTGACCCCTCAAGGGTGGGTCACGAGACCCCTCAGGGTTGGGTCACGAGACCCCTCGGGGGTGGGTCACGTGACCCCTCAAGGGTACGTCAGGAGACACCTCAAGGGTGGGTCCCGTGACCCGAGGGAGGCTTGCGTGGGGAGCCTGAGTGCGCACGCGCGGACCCCGTATAGGCCCAAAACGAGCCAGCCGCGGCTCGGAGAAAAGCCATCTCCTGGGGGCCTCCCCATGTTCTTCCACTCCTCAAGCGTGACCCCTTTACGGATGGAAGAAAAGGGGGATCTTCGCAGTGGTGGAGTCGGGCCTGAGGTGTCTGTTTGTTTGCCTCCATGTAGGCCAGTTGCTGGCACACCGGGCCCAGGTGTCCCGGCCCCATGTGGCTAGAGGGCCGCTTATGGCAGGAATCAGGTCTCCTGCGGGGGTCAAGGGACGGCTTGGACACTCACCGGGCGAGAGAGGACGCCTGGCCATCAGACAGCCCCCTGGAAAATCCCCCACCCAGGCCCCCGGTCCCCAAGTCTTTCCTGCGCACACTGTCTCTCAGGAGCTGGGAGAGCTGCTGGGAAGTGTGGCCCATGGGAAATCGCGCGGTCCCCTGGGTGGCAGGGAGGGCTCCTGTGTCCACCGACAGGTGCCCAGGGACCCTGTGGAACTGCTGTGACCTCTAAAGGGTGGGTCAGGTGAGGCGAGGGAGGCGTGTGCTTGGGAGCCTGAGTGCGCATGCGCGGCCCACGTATAGGCCCGAAACGAGCCAGCCGCGGCTCGGAGAAAAGCCATCTCCTGGGGCCTCCCCATGTTCCTACACTCCTCAAGCGTCACCCCTTTAAGGATGGAAGAAAAGGGGGATCTTCGCAGTGGTGGGTTCGGGCCAGAGGGCTCTGCGGGTTTGCCTCCACGTACGCCAGGTGCTCGCACTACGGGCCCAGGTGTTTGAGCCCCGTGGAGGCAGAGGGCTGCTTATTGCTGGATGATAGTGTCCTGCAGGGTTAAGGGACGGCGGGGGCACTCCCAGGGCGACAGAGGGCACCTGGCCTTTAGAGAGTTCCCTGGAAAATTCCCCGCCCAGGCCCCTGGTCCACAAGTCTATCCTGCGCACAGTGTCTGTGCGAGGCTGGGAGTGCTTCCGGGCAGTGTTCCCCAGCGGAAATTGCGTGGTCCTCTAGGTGGCAGGGAGGGCTCCTGTGTCCACGGACAGGTGCCCAGGGACCCTGTGGAACTGCTGTGACCTCTAAAGGGTGGGTCAGGTGAGCCGAGGGAGGCGTGTGCTTGGGAGCCTGAGTGCGCATGCGCGGCCCACCTATAGACCCGAAACGAGCCAGACGCGGCTCGGAGAAAAGACATCTCCTGGGGGCATCCCCATGTTCTTCCACTCCTCAAGCGTGACCCCTTTAGGGATGGAAGAAAAGGGGGATCTTCACAGTGGCGGGTTCGGGCCAGAGGGCTCTGCGGGTTTGCCTCCACGTACGCCAGGTGCCCGCACACCGGGCCCAGGTGTTTGAGCCCCGTGGAGGCAGAGGGCTGCTTATTGCTGGATGCAAGTGTCCTGCGGGGTAAAGTAACGGCATGGGCACTCCCCGGGCCACACAGGGCACCGGACCCTTAGAGAGTGCCATGGGAAATCCCCCGCCCACGCCCCCGGTACCCAAGTCTGTCCTTAGCACACTGTCTGTGCGGGGCTGAAGGTGCTGCAAGGCAGTGTGGCCTGTGGGAAATCGCGCGGTCCTCTGAGTGGCAGGGAGGGCTTCTGTTTCCCCGAACAGGTGCGCAGGGACCCTGTAAAACTGCTGTGACCTCTCAAGTTGGGTCATGTGACCACTCAGGGGTGGGTCACAGGGCCCCACAAGGGTGGGTCACGTGACCCCGCAGGGGTTGATCACGTGACCCCTCAGGGGTGGGTCACGTGACCCCTCAGGGGTGGGTCACGAGACCCCTCAGGGGTGGGTCACGTGACCCCTCAAGGGTAGGTCAGGAGACACCTCAAGGGTGGGTCCCGTGACCCGAGGGAGGCTTGCGTGGGGAGCCTGAGTGCGCACGCGCGGCCCACGTATAGGCCCAAAACGAGCCCGCCGCGGCTCGGAGAAAAGCCATCTCCTGGGGCCTCCCCATGTTCCTCCACTCCTCAAGCGTCACCCCTTTAAGGATGGAAGAAAAGGGGGATCTTCGCAGTGGTGGGTTCGGGCCAGAGGGCTCTGCGGGTTTGCCTCCACGTACGCCAGGTGCTCGCACAACGGGCCCAGGTGTTTGAGCCCCGTGGAGGCAGAGGGCTGCTTATTGCTGGATGATAGTGTCCTGCAGGGTTAAGGGACGGCGTGGGCACTCCCAGGGCGACAGAGGGCACCTGGCCTTTAGAGAGTTCCCTGGAAAATTCCCCGCCCAGGCCCCTGGTCCACAAGTCTATCCTGCGCACAGTGTCTGTGCGAGGCTGGGGGTGCTTCGGGCAGTGTTCCCCAGCGGAAATCGCGTGGTCCTCTAGGTGGCAGGGAGGGCTCCTGTGTCCACGGACAGGTGCCCAGGGACCCTGTGGAACTGCTGTGACCTCTAAAGGGTGGGTCAGGTGAGCCGAGGGAGGCGAGTGCTTGGGAGCCTGAGTGCGCATGCGCGGCCCACGTATAGGCCCCAAACGAGCCAGCCGCGTCTCGGAGAAAAGCCATCTCCTGGGGGCCTCCCCATGTTCTTCCACTCCTCAAGCGTGACCCCTTTACGGATGGAAGAAAAGGGGGATCTTCGCAGTGGTGGGGTCGGGCCTGAGGTGTCTGTTTGTTTGCCTCCATGTAGGCCAGTTGCTTGCACACCGGGCCCAGGTGTCCCGGCCCCATGTGGCTAGAGGGCCGCTTATGGCAGGAATCAGGTCTCCTGCAGGGGTCAAGGGACGGCTTGGACACTCACCGGGCGAGAGAGGACGCCTGGCCATCAGACAGCCCCCTGGAAAATCCCCCGCCCAGGCCCCCGGTCCCCAAGTCTTTCCTGCGCACACTGTCTCTGAGGAGCTGGGAGAGCTGCTGGGAAGTGTGGCCCATGGGAAATCGCGCGGTCCCCTGGGTGGCAGGGAGGGCTCCTGTGTCCACGGACAGGTGCCCAGGGACCCTGTGGAACTGCTGTGACCTCTAAAGGGTGGGTCAGGTGAGCCGAGGGAGGCGTGTGCTTGGGAGCCTGAGTGCGCATGCGCGGCCCACCTATAGACCCGAAACGAGCCAGACGCGGCTCGGAGAAAAGACATCTCCTGGGGGCATCCCCATGTTCTTCCACTCCTCAAGCGTGACCCCTTTAGGGATGGAAGAAAAGGGGGATCTTCACAGTGGCGGGTTCGGGCCAGAGGGCTCTGCGGGTTTGCCTCCACGTACGCCAGGTGCCCGCACACCGGGCCCAGGTGTTTGAGCCCCGTGGAGGCAGAGGGCTGCTTATTGCTGGATGCAAGTGTCCTGCGGGGTAAAGTAACGGCATGGGCACTCCCCGGGCCACACAGGGCACCGGACCCTTAGAGAGTGCCATGGGAAATCCCCCGCCCACGACCCCGGTACCCAAGTCTGTCCTTAGCACACTGTCTGTGCGGGGCTGAAGGTGCTGCAAGGCAGTGTGGCCTGTGGGAAATCGCGCGGTCCTCTGAGTGGCAGGGAGGGCTTCTGCTTCCCCGAACAGGTGCGCAGGGACCCTGTAAAACTGCTGTGACCTCTCAAGTTGGGTCATGTGACCACTCAGGGGTGGGTCACAGGGCCCCACAAGGGTGGGTCACGTGACCCCAAAAGGGTGGGTCACGAGACCCCTCAAGGGTGGGTCACGTGACCCCGCAGGGGTTGGTCACGTGACCCCTCAGGGGTGGGTCACGTGACCCCTCAGGGGTGGGTCACGAGACCCCTCAGGGGTGGGTCCCGTGACCCCTCAAGGGTAGGTCAGGAGACACCTCAAGGGTGGGTCCCGTGACCCGAGGGAGGCTTGCGTGGGGAGCCTGAGTGCGCACGCGCAGACCCCGTATAGGCCCAAAACGAGCCAGCCGCGGCTCGGAGAAAAGCCATCTCCTGGGGGCCTCCCCATGTTCTTCCACTCCTCAAGTGTGACCCCTTTACGGATGGAAGAAAAGGGGGATCTTCGCAGTGGTGGGGTCGGGCCAGAGGGGTCTGCGGGTTTGCCTGCACGTACGCCAGGTGCTCGCACAACGGGCCCATGTGTTTGAGCCCCGTGGAGGCAGAGGGCTGCTTATTGCTGGATGATAGTATCCTGCAGGGTTAAGGGACGGCGTGGGCACTCCCAGGGCGACAGAGGGCACCTGGCCTTTAGAGAGTTCCCTGGAAAATTCCCCGCCCAGGCCCCTGGTCCACAAGTCTATCCTGCGCACAGTGTCTGTGCGAGGCTGGGAGTGCTTCCGGGCAGTGTTCCCCAGCGGAAATCGCGTGGTCCTCTAGGTGGCAGGGAGGGCTCCTGTGTCCACGGACAGGTGCCCAGGGACTCTGTGGAACTGCTGTGACCTCTAAAGGGTGGGTCAGGTGAGCCGAGGGAGGCGTGTGCTTGGGAGCCTGAGTGCGCATGCCCGGCCCACCTATAGGCCTGAAACGAGCCAGCCGCGGCTCGGAGAAAAGCCATCTCCTGGGGGCCTCCCCATGTTCTTCCACTCCTCAGGCGTGACCCCTTTACGGATGGAAGAAAAGGGGGATCTTCACAGTGGTGGGTTCGGGCCAGAGGGCTCTGCGGGTTTGGCTCCACGTAGGCCAGGTGCCCGCACACCGGGCCCAGGTGTTTGAGCCCCGTGGAGGCAGAGGGCTGCTTATTGCTGGATGCAAGTGTCCTGCGGGGTAAAGTAACGGCATGGGCACTCCCCGGGCCACACAGGGCACCGGACCCTTAGAGAGTGCCATGGGAAATCCCCCGCCCATGCCCCCGGTACCCAAGTCTGTCCTTAGCACACTGTCTGTGCGGGGCTGAAGGTGCTGCTAGGCAGTGTGGCCTGTGGGAAATCGAGCGGTCCTCTGAGTGGCAGGGAGGGCTTCTGTTTCCCCGAACAGGTGTGCAGGGACCCTGTAAAACTGCTGTGACCTCTCAAGGTGGGTCACGAGAACCCTCAGGTGTTGGTCACGTGACCCCTCAGGGGTGGTTCAAGAGCCGCCTCAGGGGTTGGTCACGTGACCCCTCAAGGGTGGGTCACGAGACCCCTCAGGGTTGGGTCACGAGACCCCTCGGGGGTGGGTCACGTGACCCCTCAAGGGTACGTCAGGAGACACCTCAAGGGTGGGTCCCGTGACCCGAGGGAGGCTTGCGTGGGGAGCCTGAGTGCGCACGCGCGGACCCCGTATAGGCCCAAAACGAGCCAGCCGCGGCTCGGAGAAAAGCCATCTCCTGGGGGCCTCCCCATGTTCTTCCACTCCTCAAGCGTGACCCCTTTACGGATGGAAGAAAAGGGGGATCTTCGCAGTGGTGGAGTCGGGCCTGAGGTGTCTGTTTGTTTGCCTCCATGTAGGCCAGTTGCTGGCACACCGGGCCCAGGTGTCCCGGCCCCATGTGGCTAGAGGGCCGCTTATGGCAGGAATCAGGTCTCCTGCGGGGGTCAAGGGACGGCTTGGACACTCACCGGGCGAGAGAGGACGCCTGGCCATCAGACAGCCCCCTGGAAAATCCCCCACCCAGGCCCCCGGTCCCCAAGTCTTTCCTGCGCACACTGTCTCTCAGGAGCTGGGAGAGCTGCTGGGAAGTGTGGCCCATGGGAAATCGCGCGGTCCCCTGGGTGGCAGGGAGGGCTCCTGTGTCCACGGACAGGTGCCCAGGGACCCTGTGGAACTGCTGTGACCTCTAAAGGGTGGGTCAGGTGAGCCGAGGGAGGCGTGTGCTTGGGAGCCTGAGTGCGCATGCGCGGCCCACCTATAGACCCGAAACGAGCCAGACGCGGCTCGGAGAAAAGACATCTCCTGGGGGCATCCCCATGTTCTTCCACTCCTCAAGCGTGACCCCTTTAGGGATGGAAGAAAAGGGGGATCTTCACAGTGGCGGGTTCGGGCCAGAGGGCTCTGCGGGTTTGCCTCCACGTACGCCAGGTGCCCGCACACCGGGCCCAGGTGTTTGAGCCCCGTGGAGGCAGAGGGCTGCTTATTGCTGGATGCAAGTGTCCTGCGGGGTAAAGTAACGGCATGGGCACTCCCCGGGCCACACAGGGCACCGGACCCTTAGAGAGTGCCATGGGAAATCCCCCGCCCACGCCCCCGGTACCCAAGTCTGTCCTTAGCACACTGTCTGTGCGGGGCTGAAGGTGCTGCAAGGCAGTGTGGCCTGTGGGAAATCGCGCGGTCCTCTGAGTGGCAGGGAGGGCTTCTGTTTCCCCGAACAGGTGCGCAGGGACCCTGTAAAACTGCTGTGACCTCTCAAGTTGGGTCATGTGACCACTCAGGGGTGGGTCACAGGGCCCCACAAGGGTGGGTCACGTGACCCCGCAGGGGTTGATCACGTGACCCCTCAGGGGTGGGTCACGTGACCCCTCAGGGGTGGGTCACGAGACCCCTCAGGGGTGGGTCACGTGACCCCTCAAGGGTAGGTCAGGAGACACCTCAAGGGTGGGTCCCGTGACCCGAGGGAGGCTTGCGTGGGGAGCCTGAGTGCGCACGCGCGGCCCACGTATAGGCCCAAAACGAGCCCGCCGCGGCTCGGAGAAAAGCCATCTCTGGGGGCCTCCCCATGTTCTTCCACTCCTCAAGCGTGACCCCTTTACGGATGGAAGAACAGGGGGATCGTCGCAGTGGTGGGGTCGGGCCAGAGGGCTCTGCGGGTTTGGCTCCACGTACGCCAGGTGCCTGCACACTGGGCCCAGGTGTTTGAGCCCCGTGGAGGCAGAGGGCTGCTTATTGCTGGATGCAAGTGTCCTGCGGGGTAAAGTAACGGCATGGGCACTCCCCGGGCCACACAGGGCACCGGACCCTTAGAGAGTGCCATGGGAAATCCCCCGCCCATGCCTCCGGTACCCAAGTCTGTCCTTAGCACACTGTCTGTGCGGGGCTGAAGGTGCTGCAAGGCAGTGTGGCCTGTGGGAAATCGCGCGGTCCTCTGAGTGGCAGGGAGGGCTTCTGTTTCCCCGAACAGGTGCGCAGGGACCCTGTAAAACTGCTGTGACCTCTCAAGGTGGGTCATGTGACCCCTCAAGGGTGGGGCACGTGACCTCCCAAGGGTGGGTCACGAGACCCCTCAGGGGTGGGTCACGGGGCCCCACAGGGGTGGGTCACGTGACCCCTCAAGGGTGGGTCACGGGACTCCACAAGGGTGGGGTCTCCTGACCCCTCAGGGGTGGGTCAGGAGACCCCTCAGGGGTGGGTCACGTGACCCCTCAAGGGTAGGTCAGGAGACACCTCAAGCGTGGGTCCCGTGACCCGAGGGAGGCTTGCGTGGGGAGCCTGAGTGCGCACGCGCGGCCCCCGTATAGGCCCAAAACGAGCCAGCCGCGGCTCGGAGAAAAGCCATATCAGGGGGCCTCCCCATGTTCTTCCACTCCTCAAGCGTGACCCCTTTACGGATGGAAGAAAAGGGGGATCTTCGCAGTGGTGGGGTCAGGCCTGAGGTGTCTGTTTTTTTGCCTCCATGAAGGCCAGTTCCTGGCACACCGGGCCCAGGTGTCCCGGCCCCATGTGGCTAGAGGGCCGCTTATGGCAGGAATCAGGTCTCCTGCGGGGGTCAAGGGACGGCTTGGACACTCACCGGGCGAGAGAGGACGCCTGGCCATCAGACAGCCCCCTGGAAAATCCCCCGCCCAGGCCCCCGGTCCCCAAGTCTTTCCTGCGCACACTGTCTCTGAGGAGCTGGGAGAGCTGCTGGGAAGTGTGGCCCATGGGAAATCGCGCGGTCCCCTGGGTGGCAGGGAGGGCACCTGTGTCCACGGACAGGTGCCCAGGGACCCTGTGGAACTGCTGTGACCTCTAAAGGGTGGGTCAGGTGAGCCGAGGGAGGCGTGTGCTTGGGAGCCTGAGTGCGCATGCGCAGCCCACGTATAGGCCCGAAACGAGCCAGCCGCGGCTCGGAGAAAAGCCATCTCCTGGGGCCTCCCCATGTTCCTCCACTCCTCAAGCGTCACCCCTTTAAGAATGGAAGAAAAGGGGGATCTTCGCAGTGGTGGGTTCGGGCCAGAGGGCTCTGCGTGTTTGCCTCCACGTACGCCAGGTGCTCGCACAACGGGCCCAGGTGTTTGAGCCCCGTGGAGGCAGAGGGCTGCTTATTGCTGGATGATAGTGTCCTGCAGGGTTAAGGGACGGCGTGGGCACTCCCAGGGCGACAGAGGGCACCTGGCCTTTAGAGAGTTCCCTGGAAAATTCCCCGCCCAGGCCCCTGGTCCACAAGTCTATCCTGCGCACAGTGTCTGTGCGAGGCTGGGGGTGCTTCGGGCAGTGTTCCCCAGCGGAAATCGCGTGGTCCTCTAGGTGGCAGGGAGGGCTCCTGTGTCCACGGACAGGTGCCCAGGGACCCTGTGGAACTGCTGTGACCTCTAAAGGGTGGGTCAGGTGAGCCGAGGGAGGCGAGTGCTTGGGAGCCTGAGTGCGCATGCGCGGCCCACGTATAGGCCCCAAACGAGCCATCCGCGTCTCGGAGAAAAGCCATCTCCTGGGGGCCTCCCCATGTTCTTCCACTCCTCAAGCGTGACCCCTTTACGGATGGAAGAAAAGGGGGATCTTCGCAGTGGTGGGGTCGGGCCTGAGGTGTCTGTTTGTTTGCCTCCATGTAGGCCAGTTGCTTGCACACCGGGCCCAGGTGTCCCGGCCCCATGTGGCTAGAGGGCCGCTTATGGCAGGAATCAGGTCTCCTGCAGGGGTCAAGGGACGGCTTGGACACTCACCGGGCGAGAGAGGACGCCTGGCCATCAGACAGCCCCCTGGAAAATCCCCCGCCCAGGCCCCCGGTCCCCAAGTCTTTCCTGCGCACACTGTCTCTGAGGAGCTGGGAGAGCTGCTGGGAAGTGTGGCCCATGGGAAATCGCGCGGTCCCCTGGGTGGCAGGGAGGGCTCCTGTGTCCACGGACAGGTGCCCAGGGACCCTGTGGAACTGCTGTGACCTCTAAAGGGTGGGTCAGGTGAGCCGAGGGAGGCGTGTGCTTGGGAGCCTGAGTGCGCATGCGCGGCCCACCTATAGACCCGAAACGAGCCAGACGCGGCTCGGAGAAAAGACATCTCCTGGGGGCATCCCCATGTTCTTCCACTCCTCAAGCGTGACCCCTTTAGGGATGGAAGAAAAGGGGGATCTTCACAGTGGCGGGTTCGGGCCAGAGGGCTCTGCGGGTTTGCCTCCACGTACGCCAGGTGCCCGCACACCGGGCCCAGGTGTTTGAGCCCCGTGGAGGCAGAGGGCTGCTTATTGCTGGATGCAAGTGTCCTGCGGGGTAAAGTAACGGCATGGGCACTCCCCGGGCCACACAGGGCACCGGACCCTTAGAGAGTGCCATGGGAAATCCCCCGCCCACGCCCCCGGTACCCAAGTCTGTCCTTAGCACACTGTCTGTGCGGGGCTGAAGGTGCTGCAAGGCAGTGTGGCCTGTGGGAAATCGCGCGGTCCTCTGAGTGGCAGGGAGGGCTTCTGCTTCCCCGAACAGGTGCGCAGGGACCCTGTAAAACTGCTGTGACCTCTCAAGTTGGGTCATGTGACCACTCAGGGGTGGGTCACAGGGCCCCACAAGGGTGGGTCACGTGACCCCAAAAGGGTGGGTCACGAGACCCCTCAAGGGTGGGTCACGTGACCCCGCAGGGGTTGGTCACGTGACCCCTCAGGGGTGGGTCACGTGACCCCTCAGGGGTGGGTCACGAGACCCCTCAGGGGTGGGTCCCGTGACCCCTCAAGGGTAGGTCAGGAGACACCTCAAGGGTGGGTCCCGTGACCCGAGGGAGGCTTGCGTGGGGAGCCTGAGTGCGCACGCGCAGACCCCGTATAGGCCCAAAACGAGCCAGCCGCGGCTCGGAGAAAAGCCATCTCCTGGGGGCCTCCCCATGTTCTTCCACTCCTCAAGTGTGACCCCTTTACGGATGGAAGAAAAGGGGGATCTTCGCAGTGGTGGGGTCGGGCCAGAGGGGTCTGCGGGTTTGCCTGCACGTACGCCAGGTGCTCGCACAACGGGCCCATGTGTTTGAGCCCCGTGGAGGCAGAGGGCTGCTTATTGCTGGATGATAGTATCCTGCAGGGTTAAGGGACGGCGTGGGCACTCCCAGGGCGACAGAGGGCACCTGGCCTTTAGAGAGTTCCCTGGAAAATTCCCCGCCCAGGCCCCTGGTCCACAAGTCTATCCTGCGCACAGTGTCTGTGCGAGGCTGGGAGTGCTTCCGGGCAGTGTTCCCCAGCGGAAATCGCGTGGTCCTCTAGGTGGCAGGGAGGGCTCCTGTGTCCACGGACAGGTGCCCAGGGACTCTGTGGAACTGCTGTGACCTCTAAAGGGTGGGTCAGGTGAGCCGAGGGAGGCGTGTGCTTGGGAGCCTGAGTGCGCATGCCCGGCCCACCTATAGGCCTGAAACGAGCCAGCCGCGGCTCGGAGAAAAGCCATCTCCTGGGGGCCTCCCCATGTTCTTCCACTCCTCAGGCGTGACCCCTTTACGGATGGAAGAAAAGGGGGATCTTCACAGTGGTGGGTTCGGGCCAGAGGGCTCTGCGGGTTTGGCTCCACGTAGGCCAGGTGCCCGCACACCGGGCCCAGGTGTTTGAGCCCCGTGGAGGCAGAGGGCTGCTTATTGCTGGATGCAAGTGTCCTGCGGGGTAAAGTAACGGCATGGGCACTCCCCGGGCCACACAGGGCACCGGACCCTTAGAGAGTGCCATGGGAAATCCCCCGCCCATGCCCCCGGTACCCAAGTCTGTCCTTAGCACACTGTCTGTGCGGGGCTGAAGGTGCTGCTAGGCAGTGTGGCCTGTGGGAAATCGAGCGGTCCTCTGAGTGGCAGGGAGGGCTTCTGTTTCCCCGAACAGGTGTGCAGGGACCCTGTAAAACTGCTGTGACCTCTCAAGGTGGGTCACGAGAACCCTCAGGTGTTGGTCACGTGACCCCTCAGGGGTGGTTCAAGAGCCGCCTCAGGGGTTGGTCACGTGACCCCTCAAGGGTGGGTCACGAGACCCCTCAGGGTTGGGTCACGAGACCCCTCGGGGGTGGGTCACGTGACCCCTCAAGGGTACGTCAGGAGACACCTCAAGGGTGGGTCCCGTGACCCGAGGGAGGCTTGCGTGGGGAGCCTGAGTGCGCACGCGCGGACCCCGTATAGGCCCAAAACGAGCCAGCCGCGGCTCGGAGAAAAGCCATCTCCTGGGGGCCTCCCCATGTTCTTCCACTCCTCAAGCGTGACCCCTTTACGGATGGAAGAAAAGGGGGATCTTCGCAGTGGTGGAGTCGGGCCTGAGGTGTCTGTTTGTTTGCCTCCATGTAGGCCAGTTGCTGGCACACCGGGCCCAGGTGTCCCGGCCCCATGTGGCTAGAGGGCCGCTTATGGCAGGAATCAGGTCTCCTGCGGGGGTCAAGGGACGGCTTGGACACTCACCGGGCGAGAGAGGACGCCTGGCCATCAGACAGCCCCCTGGAAAATCCCCCACCCAGGCCCCCGGTCCCCAAGTCTTTCCTGCGCACACTGTCTCTCAGGAGCTGGGAGAGCTGCTGGGAAGTGTGGCCCATGGGAAATCGCGCGGTCCCCTGGGTGGCAGGGAGGGCTCCTGTGTCCACCGACAGGTGCCCAGGGACCCTGTGGAACTGCTGTGACCTCTAAAGGGTGGGTCAGGTGAGGCGAGGGAGGCGTGTGCTTGGGAGCCTGAGTGCGCATGCGCGGCCCACGTATAGGCCCGAAACGAGCCAGCCGCGGCTCGGAGAAAAGCCATCTCCTGGGGCCTCCCCATGTTCCTACACTCCTCAAGCGTCACCCCTTTAAGGATGGAAGAAAAGGGGGATCTTCGCAGTGGTGGGTTCGGGCCAGAGGGCTCTGCGGGTTTGCCTCCACGTACGCCAGGTGCTCGCACTACGGGCCCAGGTGTTTGAGCCCCGTGGAGGCAGAGGGCTGCTTATTGCTGGATGATAGTGTCCTGCAGGGTTAAGGGACGGCGGGGGCACTCCCAGGGCGACAGAGGGCACCTGGCCTTTAGAGAGTTCCCTGGAAAATTCCCCGCCCAGGCCCCTGGTCCACAAGTCTATCCTGCGCACAGTGTCTGTGCGAGGCTGGGAGTGCTTCCGGGCAGTGTTCCCCAGCGGAAATTGCGTGGTCCTCTAGGTGGCAGGGAGGGCTCCTGTGTCCACGGACAGGTGCCCAGGGACCCTGTGGAACTGCTGTGACCTCTAAAGGGTGGGTCAGGTGAGCCGAGGGAGGCGTGTGCTTGGGAGCCTGAGTGCGCATGCGCGGCCCACCTATAGACCCGAAACGAGCCAGACGCGGCTCGGAGAAAAGACATCTCCTGGGGGCATCCCCATGTTCTTCCACTCCTCAAGCGTGACCCCTTTAGGGATGGAAGAAAAGGGGGATCTTCACAGTGGCGGGTTCGGGCCAGAGGGCTCTGCGGGTTTGCCTCCACCTACGCCAGGTGCCCGCACACCGGGCCCAGGTGTTTGAGCCCCGTGGAGGCAGAGGGCTGCTTATTGCTGGATGCAAGTGTCCTGCGGGGTAAAGTAACGGCATGGGCACTCCCCGGGCCACACAGGGCACCGGACCCTTAGAGAGTGCCATGGGAAATCCCCCGCCCACGCCCCCGGTACCCAAGTCTGTCCTTAGCACACTGTCTGTGCGGGGCTGAAGGTGCTGCAAGGCAGTGTGGCCTGTGGGAAATCGCGCGGTCCTCTGAGTGGCAGGGAGGGCTTCTGTTTCCCCGAACAGGTGCGCAGGGACCCTGTAAAACTGCTGTGACCTCTCAAGTTGGGTCATGTGACCACTCAGGGGTGGGTCACAGGGCCCCACAAGGGTGGGTCACGTGACCCCGCAGGGGTTGGTCACGTGACCCCTCAGGGGTGGGTCACGTGACCCCTCAGGGGTGGGTCACGAGACCCCTCAGGGGTGGGTCACGTGACCCCTCAAGGGTAGGTCAGGAGACACCTCAAGGGTGGGTCCCGTGACCCGAGGGAGGCTTGCGTGGGGAGCCTGAGTGCGCACGCGCAGACCCCGTATAGGCCCAAAACGAGCCAGCCGCGGCTCGGAGAAAAGCCATCTCCTGGGGGCCTCCCCATGTTCTTCCACTCCTCAAGTGTGACCCCTTTACGGATGGAAGAAAAGGGGGATCTTCGCAGTGGTGGGGTCGGGCCAGAGGGGTCTGCGGGTTTGCCTGCACGTACGCCAGGTGCTCGCACAACGGGCCCATGTGTTTGAGCCCCGTGGAGGCAGAGGGCTGCTTATTGCTGGATGATAGTATCCTGCAGGGTTAAGGGACGGCGTGGGCACTCCCAGGGCGACAGAGGGCACCTGGCCTTTAGAGAGTTCCCTGGAAAATTCCCCGCCCAGGCCCCTGGTCCACAAGTCTATCCTGCGCACAGTGTCTGTGCGAGGCTGGGAGTGCTTCCGGGCAGTGTTCCCCAGCGGAAATCGCGTGGTCCTCTAGGTGGCAGGGAGGGCTCCTGTGTCCACGGACAGGTGCCCAGGGACTCTGTGGAACTGCTGTGACCTCTAAAGGGTGGGTCAGGTGAGCCGAGGGAGGCGTGTGCTTGGGAGCCTGAGTGCGCATGCCCGGCCCACCTATAGGCCTGAAACGAGCCAGCCGCGGCTCGGAGAAAAGCCATCTCCTGGGGGCCTCCCCATGTTCTTCCACTCCTCAGGCGTGACCCCTTTACGGATGGAAGAAAAGGGGGATCTTCACAGTGGTGGGTTCGGGCCAGAGGGCTCTGCGGGTTTGGCTCCACGTAGGCCAGGTGCCCGCACACCGGGCCCAGGTGTTTGAGCCCCGTGGAGGCAGAGGGCTGCTTATTGCTGGATGCAAGTGTCCTGCGGGGTAAAGTAACGGCATGGGCACTCCCCGGGCCACACAGGGCACCGGACCCTTAGAGAGTGCCATGGGAAATCCCCCGCCCATGCCCCCGGTACCCAAGTCTGTCCTTAGCACACTGTCTGTGCGGGGCTGAAGGTGCTGCTAGGCAGTGTGGCCTGTGGGAAATCGAGCGGTCCTCTGAGTGGCAGGGAGGGCTTCTGTTTCCCCGAACAGGTGTGCAGGGACCCTGTAAAACTGCTGTGACCTCTCAAGGTGGGTCACGAGAACCCTCAGGTGTTGGTCACGTGACCCCTCAGGGGTGGTTCAAGAGCCGCCTCAGGGGTTGGTCACGTGACCCCTCAAGGGTGGGTCACGAGACCCCTCAGGGTTGGGTCACGAGACCCCTCGGGGGTGGGTCACGTGACCCCTCAAGGGTACGTCAGGAGACACCTCAAGGGTGGGTCCCGTGACCCGAGGGAGGCTTGCGTGGGGAGCCTGAGTGCGCACGCGCGGACCCCGTATAGGCCCAAAACGAGCCAGCCGCGGCTCGGAGAAAAGCCATCTCCTGGGGGCCTCCCCATGTTCTTCCACTCCTCAAGCGTGACCCCTTTACGGATGGAAGAAAAGGGGGATCTTCGCAGTGGTGGAGTCGGGCCTGAGGTGTCTGTTTGTTTGCCTCCATGTAGGCCAGTTGCTGGCACACCGGGCCCAGGTGTCCCGGCCCCATGTGGCTAGAGGGCCGCTTATGGCAGGAATCAGGTCTCCTGCGGGGGTCAAGGGACGGCTTGGACACTCACCGGGCGAGAGAGGACGCCTGGCCATCAGACAGCCCCCTGGAAAATCCCCCACCCAGGCCCCCGGTCCCCAAGTCTTTCCTGCGCACACTGTCTCTCAGGAGCTGGGAGAGCTGCTGGGAAGTGTGGCCCATGGGAAATCGCGCGGTCCCCTGGGTGGCAGGGAGGGCTCCTGTGTCCACGGACAGGTGCCCAGGGACCCTGTGGAACTGCTGTGACCTCTAAAGGGTGGGTCAGGTGAGCCGAGGGAGGCGTGTGCTTGGGAGCCTGAGTGCGCATGCGCGGCCCACCTATAGACCCGAAACGAGCCAGACGCGGCTCGGAGAAAAGACATCTCCTGGGGGCATCCCCATGTTCTTCCACTCCTCAAGCGTGACCCCTTTAGGGATGGAAGAAAAGGGGGATCTTCACAGTGGCGGGTTCGGGCCAGAGGGCTCTGCGGGTTTGCCTCCACGTACGCCAGGTGCCCGCACACCGGGCCCAGGTGTTTGAGCCCCGTGGAGGCAGAGGGCTGCTTATTGCTGGATGCAAGTGTCCTGCGGGGTAAAGTAACGGCATGGGCACTCCCCGGGCCACACAGGGCACCGGACCCTTAGAGAGTGCCATGGGAAATCCCCCGCCCACGCCCCCGGTACCCAAGTCTGTCCTTAGCACACTGTCTGTGCGGGGCTGAAGGTGCTGCAAGGCAGTGTGGCCTGTGGGAAATCGCGCGGTCCTCTGAGTGGCAGGGAGGGCTTCTGTTTCCCCGAACAGGTGCGCAGGGACCCTGTAAAACTGCTGTGACCTCTCAAGTTGGGTCATGTGACCACTCAGGGGTGGGTCACAGGGCCCCACAAGGGTGGGTCACGTGACCCCGCAGGGGTTGATCACGTGACCCCTCAGGGGTGGGTCACGTGACCCCTCAGGGGTGGGTCACGAGACCCCTCAGGGGTGGGTCACGTGACCCCTCAAGGGTAGGTCAGGAGACACCTCAAGGGTGGGTCCCGTGACCCGAGGGAGGCTTGCGTGGGGAGCCTGAGTGCGCACGCGCGGCCCACGTATAGGCCCAAAACGAGCCCGCCGCGGCTCGGAGAAAAGCCATCTCTGGGGGCCTCCCCATGTTCTTCCACTCCTCAAGCGTGACCCCTTTACGGATGGAAGAACAGGGGGATCGTCGCAGTGGTGGGGTCGGGCCAGAGGGCTCTGCGGGTTTGGCTCCACGTACGCCAGGTGCCTGCACACTGGGCCCAGGTGTTTGAGCCCCGTGGAGGCAGAGGGCTGCTTATTGCTGGATGCAAGTGTCCTGCGGGGTAAAGTAACGGCATGGGCACTCCCCGGGCCACACAGGGCACCGGACCCTTAGAGAGTGCCATGGGAAATCCCCCGCCCATGCCTCCGGTACCCAAGTCTGTCCTTAGCACACTGTCTGTGCGGGGCTGAAGGTGCTGCAAGGCAGTGTGGCCTGTGGGAAATCGCGCGGTCCTCTGAGTGGCAGGGAGGGCTTCTGTTTCCCCGAACAGGTGCGCAGGGACCCTGTAAAACTGCTGTGACCTCTCAAGGTGGGTCATGTGACCCCTCAAGGGTGGGGCACGTGACCTCCCAAGGGTGGGTCACGAGACCCCTCAGGGGTGGGTCACGGGGCCCCACAGGGGTGGGTCACGTGACCCCTCAAGGGTGGGTCACGGGACTCCACAAGGGTGGGGTCTCCTGACCCCTCAGGGGTGGGTCAGGAGACCCCTCAGGGGTGGGTCACGTGACCCCTCAAGGGTAGGTCAGGAGACACCTCAAGCGTGGGTCCCGTGACCCGAGGGAGGCTTGCGTGGGGAGCCTGAGTGCGCACGCGCGGCCCCCGTATAGGCCCAAAACGAGCCAGCCGCGGCTCGGAGAAAAGCCATATCAGGGGGCCTCCCCATGTTCTTCCACTCCTCAAGCGTGACCCCTTTACGGATGGAAGAAAAGGGGGATCTTCGCAGTGGTGGGGTCAGGCCTGAGGTGTCTGTTTTTTTGCCTCCATGAAGGCCAGTTCCTGGCACACCGGGCCCAGGTGTCCCGGCCCCATGTGGCTAGAGGGCCGCTTATGGCAGGAATCAGGTCTCCTGCGGGGGTCAAGGGACGGCTTGGACACTCACCGGGCGAGAGAGGACGCCTGGCCATCAGACAGCCCCCTGGAAAATCCCCCGCCCAGGCCCCCGGTCCCCAAGTCTTTCCTGCGCACACTGTCTCTGAGGAGCTGGGAGAGCTGCTGGGAAGTGTGGCCCATGGGAAATCGCGCGGTCCCCTGGGTGGCAGGGAGGGCACCTGTGTCCACGGACAGGTGCCCAGGGACCCTGTGGAACTGCTGTGACCTCTAAAGGGTGGGTCAGGTGAGCCGAGGGAGGCGTGTGCTTGGGAGCCTGAGTGCGCATGCGCAGCCCACGTATAGGCCCGAAACGAGCCAGCCGCGGCTCGGAGAAAAGCCATCTCCTGGGGCCTCCCCATGTTCCTCCACTCCTCAAGCGTCACCCCTTTAAGAATGGAAGAAAAGGGGGATCTTCGCAGTGGTGGGTTCGGGCCAGAGGGCTCTGCGTGTTTGCCTCCACGTACGCCAGGTGCTCGCACAACGGGCCCAGGTGTTTGAGCCCCGTGGAGGCAGAGGGCTGCTTATTGCTGGATGATAGTGTCCTGCAGGGTTAAGGGACGGCGTGGGCACTCCCAGGGCGACAGAGGGCACCTGGCCTTTAGAGAGTTCCCTGGAAAATTCCCCGCCCAGGCCCCTGGTCCACAAGTCTATCCTGCGCACAGTGTCTGTGCGAGGCTGGGGGTGCTTCGGGCAGTGTTCCCCAGCGGAAATCGCGTGGTCCTCTAGGTGGCAGGGAGGGCTCCTGTGTCCACGGACAGGTGCCCAGGGACCCTGTGGAACTGCTGTGACCTCTAAAGGGTGGGTCAGGTGAGCCGAGGGAGGCGAGTGCTTGGGAGCCTGAGTGCGCATGCGCGGCCCACGTATAGGCCCCAAACGAGCCATCCGCGTCTCGGAGAAAAGCCATCTCCTGGGGGCCTCCCCATGTTCTTCCACTCCTCAAGCGTGACCCCTTTACGGATGGAAGAAAAGGGGGATCTTCGCAGTGGTGGGGTCGGGCCTGAGGTGTCTGTTTGTTTGCCTCCATGTAGGCCAGTTGCTTGCACACCGGGCCCAGGTGTCCCGGCCCCATGTGGCTAGAGGGCCGCTTATGGCAGGAATCAGGTCTCCTGCAGGGGTCAAGGGACGGCTTGGACACTCACCGGGCGAGAGAGGACGCCTGGCCATCAGACAGCCCCCTGGAAAATCCCCCGCCCAGGCCCCCGGTCCCCAAGTCTTTCCTGCGCACACTGTCTCTGAGGAGCTGGGAGAGCTGCTGGGAAGTGTGGCCCATGGGAAATCGCGCGGTCCCCTGGGTGGCAGGGAGGGCTCCTGTGTCCACGGACAGGTGCCCAGGGACCCTGTGGAACTGCTGTGACCTCTAAAGGGTGGGTCAGGTGAGCCGAGGGAGGCGTGTGCTTGGGAGCCTGAGTGCGCATGCGCGGCCCACCTATAGACCCGAAACGAGCCAGACGCGGCTCGGAGAAAAGACATCTCCTGGGGGCATCCCCATGTTCTTCCACTCCTCAAGCGTGACCCCTTTAGGGATGGAAGAAAAGGGGGATCTTCACAGTGGCGGGTTCGGGCCAGAGGGCTCTGCGGGTTTGCCTCCACGTACGCCAGGTGCCCGCACACCGGGCCCAGGTGTTTGAGCCCCGTGGAGGCAGAGGGCTGCTTATTGCTGGATGCAAGTGTCCTGCGGGGTAAAGTAACGGCATGGGCACTCCCCGGGCCACACAGGGCACCGGACCCTTAGAGAGTGCCATGGGAAATCCCCCGCCCACGCCCCCGGTACCCAAGTCTGTCCTTAGCACACTGTCTGTGCGGGGCTGAAGGTGCTGCAAGGCAGTGTGGCCTGTGGGAAATCGCGCGGTCCTCTGAGTGGCAGGGAGGGCTTCTGCTTCCCCGAACAGGTGCGCAGGGACCCTGTAAAACTGCTGTGACCTCTCAAGTTGGGTCATGTGACCACTCAGGGGTGGGTCACAGGGCCCCACAAGGGTGGGTCACGTGACCCCAAAAGGGTGGGTCACGAGACCCCTCAAGGGTGGGTCACGTGACCCCGCAGGGGTTGGTCACGTGACCCCTCAGGGGTGGGTCACGTGACCCCTCAGGGGTGGGTCACGAGACCCCTCAGGGGTGGGTCCCGTGACCCCTCAAGGGTAGGTCAGGAGACACCTCAAGGGTGGGTCCCGTGACCCGAGGGAGGCTTGCGTGGGGAGCCTGAGTGCGCACGCGCAGACCCCGTATAGGCCCAAAACGAGCCAGCCGCGGCTCGGAGAAAAGCCATCTCCTGGGGGCCTCCCCATGTTCTTCCACTCCTCAAGTGTGACCCCTTTACGGATGGAAGAAAAGGGGGATCTTCGCAGTGGTGGGGTCGGGCCAGAGGGGTCTGCGGGTTTGCCTGCACGTACGCCAGGTGCTCGCACAACGGGCCCATGTGTTTGAGCCCCGTGGAGGCAGAGGGCTGCTTATTGCTGGATGATAGTATCCTGCAGGGTTAAGGGACGGCGTGGGCACTCCCAGGGCGACAGAGGGCACCTGGCCTTTAGAGAGTTCCCTGGAAAATTCCCCGCCCAGGCCCCTGGTCCACAAGTCTATCCTGCGCACAGTGTCTGTGCGAGGCTGGGAGTGCTTCCGGGCAGTGTTCCCCAGCGGAAATCGCGTGGTCCTCTAGGTGGCAGGGAGGGCTCCTGTGTCCACGGACAGGTGCCCAGGGACTCTGTGGAACTGCTGTGACCTCTAAAGGGTGGGTCAGGTGAGCCGAGGGAGGCGTGTGCTTGGGAGCCTGAGTGCGCATGCCCGGCCCACCTATAGGCCTGAAACGAGCCAGCCGCGGCTCGGAGAAAAGCCATCTCCTGGGGGCCTCCCCATGTTCTTCCACTCCTCAGGCGTGACCCCTTTACGGATGGAAGAAAAGGGGGATCTTCACAGTGGTGGGTTCGGGCCAGAGGGCTCTGCGGGTTTGGCTCCACGTAGGCCAGGTGCCCGCACACCGGGCCCAGGTGTTTGAGCCCCGTGGAGGCAGAGGGCTGCTTATTGCTGGATGCAAGTGTCCTGCGGGGTAAAGTAACGGCATGGGCACTCCCCGGGCCACACAGGGCACCGGACCCTTAGAGAGTGCCATGGGAAATCCCCCGCCCATGCCCCCGGTACCCAAGTCTGTCCTTAGCACACTGTCTGTGCGGGGCTGATGGTGCTGCTAGGCAGTGTGGCCTGTGGGAAATCGAGCGGTCCTCTGAGTGGCAGGGAGGGCTTCTGTTTCCCCGAACAGGTGTGCAGGGACCCTGTAAAACTGCTGTGACCTCTCAAGGTGGGTCACGAGAACCCTCAGGTGTTGGTCACGTGACCCCTCAGGGGTGGTTCAAGAGCCGCCTCAGGGGTTGGTCACGTGACCCCTCAAGGGTGGGTCACGAGACCCCTCAGGGTTGGGTCACGAGACCCCTCGGGGGTGGGTCACGTGACCCCTCAAGGGTACGTCAGGAGACACCTCAAGGGTGGGTCCCGTGACCCGAGGGAGGCTTGCGTGGGGAGCCTGAGTGCGCACGCGCGGACCCCGTATAGGCCCAAAACGAGCCAGCCGCGGCTCGGAGAAAAGCCATCTCCTGGGGGCCTCCCCATGTTCTTCCACTCCTCAAGCGTGACCCCTTTACGGATGGAAGAAAAGGGGGATCTTCGCAGTGGTGGAGTCGGGCCTGAGGTGTCTGTTTGTTTGCCTCCATGTAGGCCAGTTGCTGGCACACCGGGCCCAGGTGTCCCGGCCCCATGTGGCTAGAGGGCCGCTTATGGCAGGAATCAGGTCTCCTGCGGGGGTCAAGGGACGGCTTGGACACTCACCGGGCGAGAGAGGACGCCTGGCCATCAGACAGCCCCCTGGAAAATCCCCCACCCAGGCCCCCGGTCCCCAAGTCTTTCCTGCGCACACTGTCTCTCAGGAGCTGGGAGAGCTGCTGGGAAGTGTGGCCCATGGGAAATCGCGCGGTCCCCTGGGTGGCAGGGAGGGCTCCTGTGTCCACCGACAGGTGCCCAGGGACCCTGTGGAACTGCTGTGACCTCTAAAGGGTGGGTCAGGTGAGGCGAGGGAGGCGTGTGCTTGGGAGCCTGAGTGCGCATGCGCGGCCCACGTATAGGCCCGAAACGAGCCAGCCGCGGCTCGGAGAAAAGCCATCTCCTGGGGCCTCCCCATGTTCCTACACTCCTCAAGCGTCACCCCTTTAAGGATGGAAGAAAAGGGGGATCTTCGCAGTGGTGGGTTCGGGCCAGAGGGCTCTGCGGGTTTGCCTCCACGTACGCCAGGTGCTCGCACTACGGGCCCAGGTGTTTGAGCCCCGTGGAGGCAGAGGGCTGCTTATTGCTGGATGATAGTGTCCTGCAGGGTTAAGGGACGGCGGGGGCACTCCCAGGGCGACAGAGGGCACCTGGCCTTTAGAGAGTTCCCTGGAAAATTCCCCGCCCAGGCCCCTGGTCCACAAGTCTATCCTGCGCACAGTGTCTGTGCGAGGCTGGGAGTGCTTCCGGGCAGTGTTCCCCAGCGGAAATTGCGTGGTCCTCTAGGTGGCAGGGAGGGCTCCTGTGTCCACGGACAGGTGCCCAGGGACCCTGTGGAACTGCTGTGACCTCTAAAGGGTGGGTCAGGTGAGCCGAGGGAGGCGTGTGCTTGGGAGCCTGAGTGCGCATGCGCGGCCCACCTATAGACCCGAAACGAGCCAGACGCGGCTCGGAGAAAAGACATCTCCTGGGGGCATCCCCATGTTCTTCCACTCCTCAAGCGTGACCCCTTTAGGGATGGAAGAAAAGGGGGATCTTCACAGTGGCGGGTTCGGGCCAGAGGGCTCTGCGGGTTTGCCTCCACGTACGCCAGGTGCCCGCACACCGGGCCCAGGTGTTTGAGCCCCGTGGAGGCAGAGGGCTGCTTATTGCTGGATGCAAGTGTCCTGCGGGGTAAAGTAACGGCATGGGCACTCCCCGGGCCACACAGGGCACCGGACCCTTAGAGAGTGCCATGGGAAATCCCCCGCCCACGCCCCCGGTACCCAAGTCTGTCCTTAGCACACTGTCTGTGCGGGGCTGAAGGTGCTGCAAGGCAGTGTGGCCTGTGGGAAATCGCGCGGTCCTCTGAGTGGCAGGGAGGGCTTCTGTTTCCCCGAACAGGTGCGCAGGGACCC
Source organism: Desmodus rotundus (assembly GCF_022682495.2). Lineage (NCBI taxonomy): Eukaryota > Metazoa > Chordata > Mammalia > Chiroptera > Phyllostomidae > Desmodus > Desmodus rotundus. The sequence continues at coordinate 50,365 of NW_026527230.1, read as the reverse complement.
TGTAAAACTGCTGTGACCTCTCAAGTTGGGTCATGTGACCACTCAGGGGTGGGTCACAGGGCCCCACAAGGGTGGGTCACGTGACCCCGCAGGGGTTGATCACGTGACCCCTCAGGGGTGGGTCACGTGACCCCTCAGGGGTGGGTCACGAGACCCCTCAGGGGTGGGTCACGTGACCCCTCAAGGGTAGGTCAGGAGACACCTCAAGGGTGGGTCCCGTGACCCGAGGGAGGCTTGCGTGGGGAGCCTGAGTGCGCACGCGCGGCCCACGTATAGGCCCAAAACGAGCCCGCCGCGGCTCGGAGAAAAGCCATCTCTGGGGGCCTCCCCATGTTCTTCCACTCCTCAAGCGTGACCCCTTTACGGATGGAAGAACAGGGGGATCGTCGCAGTGGTGGGGTCGGGCCAGAGGGCTCTGCGGGTTTGGCTCCACGTACGCCAGGTGCCTGCACACTGGGCCCAGGTGTTTGAGCCCCGTGGAGGCAGAGGGCTGCTTATTGCTGGATGCAAGTGTCCTGCGGGGTAAAGTAACGGCATGGGCACTCCCCGGGCCACACAGGGCACCGGACCCTTAGAGAGTGCCATGGGAAATCCCCCGCCCATGCCTCCGGTACCCAAGTCTGTCCTTAGCACACTGTCTGTGCGGGGCTGAAGGTGCTGCAAGGCAGTGTGGCCTGTGGGAAATCGCGCGGTCCTCTGAGTGGCAGGGAGGGCTTCTGTTTCCCCGAACAGGTGCGCAGGGACCCTGTAAAACTGCTGTGACCTCTCAAGGTGGGTCATGTGACCCCTCAAGGGTGGGGCACGTGACCTCCCAAGGGTGGGTCACGAGACCCCTCAGGGGTGGGTCACGGGGCCCCACAGGGGTGGGTCACGTGACCCCTCAAGGGTGGGTCACGGGACTCCACAAGGGTGGGGTCTCCTGACCCCTCAGGGGTGGGTCAGGAGACCCCTCAGGGGTGGGTCACGTGACCCCTCAAGGGTAGGTCAGGAGACACCTCAAGCGTGGGTCCCGTGACCCGAGGGAGGCTTGCGTGGGGAGCCTGAGTGCGCACGCGCGGCCCCCGTATAGGCCCAAAACGAGCCAGCCGCGGCTCGGAGAAAAGCCATATCAGGGGGCCTCCCCATGTTCTTCCACTCCTCAAGCGTGACCCCTTTACGGATGGAAGAAAAGGGGGATCTTCGCAGTGGTGGGGTCAGGCCTGAGGTGTCTGTTTTTTTGCCTCCATGAAGGCCAGTTCCTGGCACACCGGGCCCAGGTGTCCCGGCCCCATGTGGCTAGAGGGCCGCTTATGGCAGGAATCAGGTCTCCTGCGGGGGTCAAGGGACGGCTTGGACACTCACCGGGCGAGAGAGGACGCCTGGCCATCAGACAGCCCCCTGGAAAATCCCCCGCCCAGGCCCCCGGTCCCCAAGTCTTTCCTGCGCACACTGTCTCTGAGGAGCTGGGAGAGCTGCTGGGAAGTGTGGCCCATGGGAAATCGCGCGGTCCCCTGGGTGGCAGGGAGGGCACCTGTGTCCACGGACAGGTGCCCAGGGACCCTGTGGAACTGCTGTGACCTCTAAAGGGTGGGTCAGGTGAGCCGAGGGAGGCGTGTGCTTGGGAGCCTGAGTGCGCATGCGCAGCCCACGTATAGGCCCGAAACGAGCCAGCCGCGGCTCGGAGAAAAGCCATCTCCTGGGGCCTCCCCATGTTCCTCCACTCCTCAAGCGTCACCCCTTTAAGAATGGAAGAAAAGGGGGATCTTCGCAGTGGTGGGTTCGGGCCAGAGGGCTCTGCGTGTTTGCCTCCACGTACGCCAGGTGCTCGCACAACGGGCCCAGGTGTTTGAGCCCCGTGGAGGCAGAGGGCTGCTTATTGCTGGATGATAGTGTCCTGCAGGGTTAAGGGACGGCGTGGGCACTCCCAGGGCGACAGAGGGCACCTGGCCTTTAGAGAGTTCCCTGGAAAATTCCCCGCCCAGGCCCCTGGTCCACAAGTCTATCCTGCGCACAGTGTCTGTGCGAGGCTGGGGGTGCTTCGGGCAGTGTTCCCCAGCGGAAATCGCGTGGTCCTCTAGGTGGCAGGGAGGGCTCCTGTGTCCACGGACAGGTGCCCAGGGACCCTGTGGAACTGCTGTGACCTCTAAAGGGTGGGTCAGGTGAGCCGAGGGAGGCGAGTGCTTGGGAGCCTGAGTGCGCATGCGCGGCCCACGTATAGGCCCCAAACGAGCCATCCGCGTCTCGGAGAAAAGCCATCTCCTGGGGGCCTCCCCATGTTCTTCCACTCCTCAAGCGTGACCCCTTTACGGATGGAAGAAAAGGGGGATCTTCGCAGTGGTGGGGTCGGGCCTGAGGTGTCTGTTTGTTTGCCTCCATGTAGGCCAGTTGCTTGCACACCGGGCCCAGGTGTCCCGGCCCCATGTGGCTAGAGGGCCGCTTATGGCAGGAATCAGGTCTCCTGCAGGGGTCAAGGGACGGCTTGGACACTCACCGGGCGAGAGAGGACGCCTGGCCATCAGACAGCCCCCTGGAAAATCCCCCGCCCAGGCCCCCGGTCCCCAAGTCTTTCCTGCGCACACTGTCTCTGAGGAGCTGGGAGAGCTGCTGGGAAGTGTGGCCCATGGGAAATCGCGCGGTCCCCTGGGTGGCAGGGAGGGCTCCTGTGTCCACGGACAGGTGCCCAGGGACCCTGTGGAACTGCTGTGACCTCTAAAGGGTGGGTCAGGTGAGCCGAGGGAGGCGTGTGCTTGGGAGCCTGAGTGCGCATGCGCGGCCCACCTATAGACCCGAAACGAGCCAGACGCGGCTCGGAGAAAAGACATCTCCTGGGGGCATCCCCATGTTCTTCCACTCCTCAAGCGTGACCCCTTTAGGGATGGAAGAAAAGGGGGATCTTCACAGTGGCGGGTTCGGGCCAGAGGGCTCTGCGGGTTTGCCTCCACGTACGCCAGGTGCCCGCACACCGGGCCCAGGTGTTTGAGCCCCGTGGAGGCAGAGGGCTGCTTATTGCTGGATGCAAGTGTCCTGCGGGGTAAAGTAACGGCATGGGCACTCCCCGGGCCACACAGGGCACCGGACCCTTAGAGAGTGCCATGGGAAATCCCCCGCCCACGCCCCCGGTACCCAAGTCTGTCCTTAGCACACTGTCTGTGCGGGGCTGAAGGTGCTGCAAGGCAGTGTGGCCTGTGGGAAATCGCGCGGTCCTCTGAGTGGCAGGGAGGGCTTCTGCTTCCCCGAACAGGTGCGCAGGGACCCTGTAAAACTGCTGTGACCTCTCAAGTTGGGTCATGTGACCACTCAGGGGTGGGTCACAGGGCCCCACAAGGGTGGGTCACGTGACCCCAAAAGGGTGGGTCACGAGACCCCTCAAGGGTGGGTCACGTGACCCCGCAGGGGTTGGTCACGTGACCCCTCAGGGGTGGGTCACGTGACCCCTCAGGGGTGGGTCACGAGACCCCTCAGGGGTGGGTCCCGTGACCCCTCAAGGGTAGGTCAGGAGACACCTCAAGGGTGGGTCCCGTGACCCGAGGGAGGCTTGCGTGGGGAGCCTGAGTGCGCACGCGCAGACCCCGTATAGGCCCAAAACGAGCCAGCCGCGGCTCGGAGAAAAGCCATCTCCTGGGGGCCTCCCCATGTTCTTCCACTCCTCAAGTGTGACCCCTTTACGGATGGAAGAAAAGGGGGATCTTCGCAGTGGTGGGGTCGGGCCAGAGGGGTCTGCGGGTTTGCCTGCACGTACGCCAGGTGCTCGCACAACGGGCCCATGTGTTTGAGCCCCGTGGAGGCAGAGGGCTGCTTATTGCTGGATGATAGTATCCTGCAGGGTTAAGGGACGGCGTGGGCACTCCCAGGGCGACAGAGGGCACCTGGCCTTTAGAGAGTTCCCTGGAAAATTCCCCGCCCAGGCCCCTGGTCCACAAGTCTATCCTGCGCACAGTGTCTGTGCGAGGCTGGGAGTGCTTCCGGGCAGTGTTCCCCAGCGGAAATCGCGTGGTCCTCTAGGTGGCAGGGAGGGCTCCTGTGTCCACGGACAGGTGCCCAGGGACTCTGTGGAACTGCTGTGACCTCTAAAGGGTGGGTCAGGTGAGCCGAGGGAGGCGTGTGCTTGGGAGCCTGAGTGCGCATGCCCGGCCCACCTATAGGCCTGAAACGAGCCAGCCGCGGCTCGGAGAAAAGCCATCTCCTGGGGGCCTCCCCATGTTCTTCCACTCCTCAGGCGTGACCCCTTTACGGATGGAAGAAAAGGGGGATCTTCACAGTGGTGGGTTCGGGCCAGAGGGCTCTGCGGGTTTGGCTCCACGTAGGCCAGGTGCCCGCACACCGGGCCCAGGTGTTTGAGCCCCGTGGAGGCAGAGGGCTGCTTATTGCTGGATGCAAGTGTCCTGCGGGGTAAAGTAACGGCATGGGCACTCCCCGGGCCACACAGGGCACCGGACCCTTAGAGAGTGCCATGGGAAATCCCCCGCCCATGCCCCCGGTACCCAAGTCTGTCCTTAGCACACTGTCTGTGCGGGGCTGATGGTGCTGCTAGGCAGTGTGGCCTGTGGGAAATCGAGCGGTCCTCTGAGTGGCAGGGAGGGCTTCTGTTTCCCCGAACAGGTGTGCAGGGACCCTGTAAAACTGCTGTGACCTCTCAAGGTGGGTCACGAGAACCCTCAGGTGTTGGTCACGTGACCCCTCAGGGGTGGTTCAAGAGCCGCCTCAGGGGTTGGTCACGTGACCCCTCAAGGGTGGGTCACGAGACCCCTCAGGGTTGGGTCACGAGACCCCTCGGGGGTGGGTCACGTGACCCCTCAAGGGTACGTCAGGAGACACCTCAAGGGTGGGTCCCGTGACCCGAGGGAGGCTTGCGTGGGGAGCCTGAGTGCGCACGCGCGGACCCCGTATAGGCCCAAAACGAGCCAGCCGCGGCTCGGAGAAAAGCCATCTCCTGGGGGCCTCCCCATGTTCTTCCACTCCTCAAGCGTGACCCCTTTACGGATGGAAGAAAAGGGGGATCTTCGCAGTGGTGGAGTCGGGCCTGAGGTGTCTGTTTGTTTGCCTCCATGTAGGCCAGTTGCTGGCACACCGGGCCCAGGTGTCCCGGCCCCATGTGGCTAGAGGGCCGCTTATGGCAGGAATCAGGTCTCCTGCGGGGGTCAAGGGACGGCTTGGACACTCACCGGGCGAGAGAGGACGCCTGGCCATCAGACAGCCCCCTGGAAAATCCCCCACCCAGGCCCCCGGTCCCCAAGTCTTTCCTGCGCACACTGTCTCTCAGGAGCTGGGAGAGCTGCTGGGAAGTGTGGCCCATGGGAAATCGCGCGGTCCCCTGGGTGGCAGGGAGGGCTCCTGTGTCCACCGACAGGTGCCCAGGGACCCTGTGGAACTGCTGTGACCTCTAAAGGGTGGGTCAGGTGAGGCGAGGGAGGCGTGTGCTTGGGAGCCTGAGTGCGCATGCGCGGCCCACGTATAGGCCCGAAACGAGCCAGCCGCGGCTCGGAGAAAAGCCATCTCCTGGGGCCTCCCCATGTTCCTACACTCCTCAAGCGTCACCCCTTTAAGGATGGAAGAAAAGGGGGATCTTCGCAGTGGTGGGTTCGGGCCAGAGGGCTCTGCGGGTTTGCCTCCACGTACGCCAGGTGCTCGCACTACGGGCCCAGGTGTTTGAGCCCCGTGGAGGCAGAGGGCTGCTTATTGCTGGATGATAGTGTCCTGCAGGGTTAAGGGACGGCGGGGGCACTCCCAGGGCGACAGAGGGCACCTGGCCTTTAGAGAGTTCCCTGGAAAATTCCCCGCCCAGGCCCCTGGTCCACAAGTCTATCCTGCGCACAGTGTCTGTGCGAGGCTGGGAGTGCTTCCGGGCAGTGTTCCCCAGCGGAAATTGCGTGGTCCTCTAGGTGGCAGGGAGGGCTCCTGTGTCCACGGACAGGTGCCCAGGGACCCTGTGGAACTGCTGTGACCTCTAAAGGGTGGGTCAGGTGAGCCGAGGGAGGCGTGTGCTTGGGAGCCTGAGTGCGCATGCGCGGCCCACCTATAGACCCGAAACGAGCCAGACGCGGCTCGGAGAAAAGACATCTCCTGGGGGCATCCCCATGTTCTTCCACTCCTCAAGCGTGACCCCTTTAGGGATGGAAGAAAAGGGGGATCTTCACAGTGGCGGGTTCGGGCCAGAGGGCTCTGCGGGTTTGCCTCCACCTACGCCAGGTGCCCGCACACCGGGCCCAGGTGTTTGAGCCCCGTGGAGGCAGAGGGCTGCTTATTGCTGGATGCAAGTGTCCTGCGGGGTAAAGTAACGGCATGGGCACTCCCCGGGCCACACAGGGCACCGGACCCTTAGAGAGTGCCATGGGAAATCCCCCGCCCACGCCCCCGGTACCCAAGTCTGTCCTTAGCACACTGTCTGTGCGGGGCTGAAGGTGCTGCAAGGCAGTGTGGCCTGTGGGAAATCGCGCGGTCCTCTGAGTGGCAGGGAGGGCTTCTGTTTCCCCGAACAGGTGCGCAGGGACCCTGTAAAACTGCTGTGACCTCTCAAGTTGGGTCATGTGACCACTCAGGGGTGGGTCACAGGGCCCCACAAGGGTGGGTCACGTGACCCCGCAGGGGTTGGTCACGTGACCCCTCAGGGGTGGGTCACGTGACCCCTCAGGGGTGGGTCACGAGACCCCTCAGGGGTGGGTCACGTGACCCCTCAAGGGTAGGTCAGGAGACACCTCAAGGGTGGGTCCCGTGACCCGAGGGAGGCTTGCGTGGGGAGCCTGAGTGCGCACGCGCAGACCCCGTATAGGCCCAAAACGAGCCAGCCGCGGCTCGGAGAAAAGCCATCTCCTTGGGGCCTCCCCATGTTCTTCCACTCCTCAAGTGTGACCCCTTTACGGATGGAAGAAAAGGGGGATCTTCGCAGTGGTGGGGTCGGGCCAGAGGGGTCTGCGGGTTTGCCTGCACGTACGCCAGGTGCTCGCACAACGGGCCCATGTGTTTGAGCCCCGTGGAGGCAGAGGGCTGCTTATTGCTGGATGATAGTATCCTGCAGGGTTAAGGGACGGCGTGGGCACTCCCAGGGCGACAGAGGGCACCTGGCCTTTAGAGAGTTCCCTGGAAAATTCCCCGCCCAGGCCCCTGGTCCACAAGTCTATCCTGCGCACAGTGTCTGTGCGAGGCTGGGAGTGCTTCCGGGCAGTGTTCCCCAGCGGAAATCGCGTGGTCCTCTAGGTGGCAGGGAGGGCTCCTGTGTCCACGGACAGGTGCCCAGGGACTCTGTGGAACTGCTGTGACCTCTAAAGGGTGGGTCAGGTGAGCCGAGGGAGGCGTGTGCTTGGGAGCCTGAGTGCGCATGCCCGGCCCACCTATAGGCCTGAAACGAGCCAGCCGCGGCTCGGAGAAAAGCCATCTCCTGGGGGCCTCCCCATGTTCTTCCACTCCTCAGGCGTGACCCCTTTACGGATGGAAGAAAAGGGGGATCTTCACAGTGGTGGGTTCGGGCCAGAGGGCTCTGCGGGTTTGGCTCCACGTAGGCCAGGTGCCCGCACACCGGGCCCAGGTGTTTGAGCCCCGTGGAGGCAGAGGGCTGCTTATTGCTGGATGCAAGTGTCCTGCGGGGTAAAGTAACGGCATGGGCACTCCCCGGGCCACACAGGGCACCGGACCCTTAGAGAGTGCCATGGGAAATCCCCCGCCCATGCCCCCGGTACCCAAGTCTGTCCTTAGCACACTGTCTGTGCGGGGCTGAAGGTGCTGCTAGGCAGTGTGGCCTGTGGGAAATCGAGCGGTCCTCTGAGTGGCAGGGAGGGCTTCTGTTTCCCCGAACAGGTGTGCAGGGACCCTGTAAAACTGCTGTGACCTCTCAAGGTGGGTCACGAGAACCCTCAGGTGTTGGTCACGTGACCCCTCAGGGGTGGTTCAAGAGCCGCCTCAGGGGTTGGTCACGTGACCCCTCAAGGGTGGGTCATGAGACCCCTCAGGGTTGGGTCACGAGACCCCTCGGGGGTGGGTCACGTGACCCCTCAAGGGTACGTCAGGAGACACCTCAAGGGTGGGTCCCGTGACCCGAGGGAGGCTTGCGTGGGGAGCCTGAGTGCGCACGCGCGGACCCCGTATAGGCCCAAAACGAGCCAGCCGCGGCTCGGAGAAAAGCCATCTCCTGGGGGCCTCCCCATGTTCTTCCACTCCTCAAGCGTGACCCCTTTACGGATGGAAGAAAAGGGGGATCTTCGCAGTGGTGGGGTCGGGCCTGAGGTGTCTGTTTGTTTGCCTCCATGTAGGCCAGTTGCTTGCACACCGGGCCCAGGTGTCCCGGCCCCATGTGGCTAGAGGGCCGCTTATGGCAGGAATCAGGTCTCCTGCAGGGGTCAAGGGACGGCTTGGACACTCACCGGGCGAGAGAGGACGCCTGGCCATCAGACAGCCCCCTGGAAAATCCCCCGCCCAGGCCCCCGGTCCCCAAGTCTTTCCTGCGCACACTGTCTCTGAGGAGCTGGGAGAGCTGCTGGGAAGTGTGGCCCATGGGAAATCGCGCGGTCCCCTGGGTGGCAGGGAGGGCTCCTGTGTCCACGGACAGGTGCCCAGGGACCCTGTGGAACTGCTGTGACCTCTAAAGGGTGGGTCAGGTGAGCCGAGGGAGGCGTGTGCTTGGGAGCCTGAGTGCGCATGCGCGGCCCACCTATAGACCCGAAACGAGCCAGACGCGGCTCGGAGAAAAGACATCTCCTGGGGGCATCCCCATGTTCTTCCACTCCTCAAGCGTGACCCCTTTAGGGATGGAAGAAAAGGGGGATCTTCACAGTGGCGGGTTCGGGCCAGAGGGCTCTGCGGGTTTGCCTCCACGTACGCCAGGTGCCCGCACACCGGGCCCAGGTGTTTGAGCCCCGTGGAGGCAGAGGGCTGCTTATTGCTGGATGCAAGTGTCCTGCGGGGTAAAGTAACGGCATGGGCACTCCCCGGGCCACACAGGGCACCGGACCCTTAGAGAGTGCCATGGGAAATCCCCCGCCCACGCCCCCGGTACCCAAGTCTGTCCTTAGCACACTGTCTGTGCGGGGCTGAAGGTGCTGCAAGGCAGTGTGGCCTGTGGGAAATCGCGCGCGTCCTCTGAGTGGCAGGGAGGGCTTCTGCTTCCCCGAACAGGTGCGCAGGGACCCTGTAAAACTGCTGTGACCTCTCAAGTTGGGTCATGTGACCACTCAGGGGTGGGTCACAGGGCCCCACAAGGGTGGGTCACGTGACCCCAAAAGGGTGGGTCACGAGACCCCTCAAGGGTGGGTCACGTGACCCCGCAGGGGTTGGTCACGTGACCCCTCAGGGGTGGGTCACGTGACCCCTCAGGGGTGGGTCACGAGACCCCTCAGGGGTGGGTCCCGTGACCCCTCAAGGGTAGGTCAGGAGACACCTCAAGGGTGGGTCCCGTGACCCGAGGGAGGCTTGCGTGGGGAGCCTGAGTGCGCACGCGCAGACCCCGTATAGGCCCAAAACGAGCCAGCCGCGGCTCGGAGAAAAGCCATCTCCTGGGGGCCTCCCCATGTTCTTCCACTCCTCAAGTGTGACCCCTTTACGGATGGAAGAAAAGGGGGATCTTCGCAGTGGTGGGGTCGGGCCAGAGGGGTCTGCGGGTTTGCCTGCACGTACGCCAGGTGCTCGCACAACGGGCCCATGTGTTTGAGCCCCGTGGAGGCAGAGGGCTGCTTATTGCTGGATGATAGTATCCTGCAGGGTTAAGGGACGGCGTGGGCACTCCCAGGGCGACAGAGGGCACCTGGCCTTTAGAGAGTTCCCTGGAAAATTCCCCGCCCAGGCCCCTGGTCCACAAGTCTATCCTGCGCACAGTGTCTGTGCGAGGCTGGGAGTGCTTCCGGGCAGTGTTCCCCAGCGGAAATCGCGTGGTCCTCTAGGTGGCAGGGAGGGCTCCTGTGTCCACGGACAGGTGCCCAGGGACTCTGTGGAACTGCTGTGACCTCTAAAGGGTGGGTCAGGTGAGCCGAGGGAGGCGTGTGCTTGGGAGCCTGAGTGCGCATGCCCGGCCCACCTATAGGCCTGAAACGAGCCAGCCGCGGCTCGGAGAAAAGCCATCTCCTGGGGGCCTCCCCATGTTCTTCCACTCCTCAGGCGTGACCCCTTTACGGATGGAAGAAAAGGGGGATCTTCACAGTGGTGGGTTCGGGCCAGAGGGCTCTGCGGGTTTGGCTCCACGTAGGCCAGGTGCCCGCACACCGGGCCCAGGTGTTTGAGCCCCGTGGAGGCAGAGGGCTGCTTATTGCTGGATGCAAGTGTCCTGCGGGGTAAAGTAACGGCATGGGCACTCCCCGGGCCACACAGGGCACCGGACCCTTAGAGAGTGCCATGGGAAATCCCCCGCCCATGCCCCCGGTACCCAAGTCTGTCCTTAGCACACTGTCTGTGCGGGGCTGATGGTGCTGCTAGGCAGTGTGGCCTGTGGGAAATCGAGCGGTCCTCTGAGTGGCAGGGAGGGCTTCTGTTTCCCCGAACAGGTGTGCAGGGACCCTGTAAAACTGCTGTGACCTCTCAAGGTGGGTCACGAGAACCCTCAGGTGTTGGTCACGTGACCCCTCAGGGGTGGTTCAAGAGCCGCCTCAGGGGTTGGTCACGTGACCCCTCAAGGGTGGGTCACGAGACCCCTCAGGGTTGGGTCACGAGACCCCTCGGGGGTGGGTCACGTGACCCCTCAAGGGTACGTCAGGAGACACCTCAAGGGTGGGTCCCGTGACCCGAGGGAGGCTTGCGTGGGGAGCCTGAGTGCGCACGCGCGGACCCCGTATAGGCCCAAAACGAGCCAGCCGCGGCTCGGAGAAAAGCCATCTCCTGGGGGCCTCCCCATGTTCTTCCACTCCTCAAGCGTGACCCCTTTACGGATGGAAGAAAAGGGGGATCTTCGCAGTGGTGGAGTCGGGCCTGAGGTGTCTGTTTGTTTGCCTCCATGTAGGCCAGTTGCTGGCACACCGGGCCCAGGTGTCCCGGCCCCATGTGGCTAGAGGGCCGCTTATGGCAGGAATCAGGTCTCCTGCGGGGGTCAAGGGACGGCTTGGACACTCACCGGGCGAGAGAGGACGCCTGGCCATCAGACAGCCCCCTGGAAAATCCCCCACCCAGGCCCCCGGTCCCCAAGTCTTTCCTGCGCACACTGTCTCTCAGGAGCTGGGAGAGCTGCTGGGAAGTGTGGCCCATGGGAAATCGCGCGGTCCCCTGGGTGGCAGGGAGGGCTCCTGTGTCCACCGACAGGTGCCCAGGGACCCTGTGGAACTGCTGTGACCTCTAAAGGGTGGGTCAGGTGAGGCGAGGGAGGCGTGTGCTTGGGAGCCTGAGTGCGCATGCGCGGCCCACGTATAGGCCCGAAACGAGCCAGCCGCGGCTCGGAGAAAAGCCATCTCCTGGGGCCTCCCCATGTTCCTACACTCCTCAAGCGTCACCCCTTTAAGGATGGAAGAAAAGGGGGATCTTCGCAGTGGTGGGTTCGGGCCAGAGGGCTCTGCGGGTTTGCCTCCACGTACGCCAGGTGCTCGCACTACGGGCCCAGGTGTTTGAGCCCCGTGGAGGCAGAGGGCTGCTTATTGCTGGATGATAGTGTCCTGCAGGGTTAAGGGACGGCGGGGGCACTCCCAGGGCGACAGAGGGCACCTGGCCTTTAGAGAGTTCCCTGGAAAATTCCCCGCCCAGGCCCCTGGTCCACAAGTCTATCCTGCGCACAGTGTCTGTGCGAGGCTGGGAGTGCTTCCGGGCAGTGTTCCCCAGCGGAAATTGCGTGGTCCTCTAGGTGGCAGGGAGGGCTCCTGTGTCCACGGACAGGTGCCCAGGGACCCTGTGGAACTGCTGTGACCTCTAAAGGGTGGGTCAGGTGAGCCGAGGGAGGCGTGTGCTTGGGAGCCTGAGTGCGCATGCGCGGCCCACCTATAGACCCGAAACGAGCCAGACGCGGCTCGGAGAAAAGACATCTCCTGGGGGCATCCCCATGTTCTTCCACTCCTCAAGCGTGACCCCTTTAGGGATGGAAGAAAAGGGGGATCTTCACAGTGGCGGGTTCGGGCCAGAGGGCTCTGCGGGTTTGCCTCCACCTACGCCAGGTGCCCGCACACCGGGCCCAGGTGTTTGAGCCCCGTGGAGGCAGAGGGCTGCTTATTGCTGGATGCAAGTGTCCTGCGGGGTAAAGTAACGGCATGGGCACTCCCCGGGCCACACAGGGCACCGGACCCTTAGAGAGTGCCATGGGAAATCCCCCGCCCACGCCCCCGGTACCCAAGTCTGTCCTTAGCACACTGTCTGTGCGGGGCTGAAGGTGCTGCAAGGCAGTGTGGCCTGTGGGAAATCGCGCGGTCCTCTGAGTGGCAGGGAGGGCTTCTGTTTCCCCGAACAGGTGCGCAGGGACCCTGTAAAACTGCTGTGACCTCTCAAGTTGGGTCATGTGACCACTCAGGGGTGGGTCACAGGGCCCCACAAGGGTGGGTCACGTGACCCCGCAGGGGTTGGTCACGTGACCCCTCAGGGGTGGGTCACGTGACCCCTCAGGGGTGGGTCACGAGACCCCTCAGGGGTGGGTCACGTGACCCCTCAAGGGTAGGTCAGGAGACACCTCAAGGGTGGGTCCCGTGACCCGAGGGAGGCTTGCGTGGGGAGCCTGAGTGCGCACGCGCAGACCCCGTATAGGCCCAAAACGAGCCAGCCGCGGCTCGGAGAAAAGCCATCTCCTGGGGGCCTCCCCATGTTCTTCCACTCCTCAAGTGTGACCCCTTTACGGATGGAAGAAAAGGGGGATCTTCGCAGTGGTGGGGTCGGGCCAGAGGGGTCTGCGGGTTTGCCTGCACGTACGCCAGGTGCTCGCACAACGGGCCCATGTGTTTGAGCCCCGTGGAGGCAGAGGGCTGCTTATTGCTGGATGATAGTATCCTGCAGGGTTAAGGGACGGCGTGGGCACTCCCAGGGCGACAGAGGGCACCTGGCCTTTAGAGAGTTCCCTGGAAAATTCCCCGCCCAGGCCCCTGGTCCACAAGTCTATCCTGCGCACAGTGTCTGTGCGAGGCTGGGAGTGCTTCCGGGCAGTGTTCCCCAGCGGAAATCGCGTGGTCCTCTAGGTGGCAGGGAGGGCTCCTGTGTCCACGGACAGGTGCCCAGGGACTCTGTGGAACTGCTGTGACCTCTAAAGGGTGGGTCAGGTGAGCCGAGGGAGGCGTGTGCTTGGGAGCCTGAGTGCGCATGCCCGGCCCACCTATAGGCCTGAAACGAGCCAGCCGCGGCTCGGAGAAAAGCCATCTCCTGGGGGCCTCCCCATGTTCTTCCACTCCTCAGGCGTGACCCCTTTACGGATGGAAGAAAAGGGGGATCTTCACAGTGGTGGGTTCGGGCCAGAGGGCTCTGCGGGTTTGGCTCCACGTAGGCCAGGTGCCCGCACACCGGGCCCAGGTGTTTGAGCCCCGTGGAGGCAGAGGGCTGCTTATTGCTGGATGCAAGTGTCCTGCGGGGTAAAGTAACGGCATGGGCACTCCCCGGGCCACACAGGGCACCGGACCCTTAGAGAGTGCCATGGGAAATCCCCCGCCCATGCCCCCGGTACCCAAGTCTGTCCTTAGCACACTGTCTGTGCGGGGCTGAAGGTGCTGCTAGGCAGTGTGGCCTGTGGGAAATCGAGCGGTCCTCTGAGTGGCAGGGAGGGCTTCTGTTTCCCCGAACAGGTGTGCAGGGACCCTGTAAAACTGCTGTGACCTCTCAAGGTGGGTCACGAGAACCCTCAGGTGTTGGTCACGTGACCCCTCAGGGGTGGTTCAAGAGCCGCCTCAGGGGTTGGTCACGTGACCCCTCAAGGGTGGGTCACGAGACCCCTCAGGGTTGGGTCACGAGACCCCTCGGGGGTGGGTCACGTGACCCCTCAAGGGTACGTCAGGAGACACCTCAAGGGTGGGTCCCGTGACCCGAGGGAGGCTTGCGTGGGGAGCCTGAGTGCGCACGCGCGGACCCCGTATAGGCCCAAAACGAGCCAGCCGCGGCTCGGAGAAAAGCCATCTCCTGGGGGCCTCCCCATGTTCTTCCACTCCTCAAGCGTGACCCCTTTACGGATGGAAGAAAAGGGGGATCTTCGCAGTGGTGGAGTCGGGCCTGAGGTGTCTGTTTGTTTGCCTCCATGTAGGCCAGTTGCTGGCACACCGGGCCCAGGTGTCCCGGCCCCATGTGGCTAGAGGGCCGCTTATGGCAGGAATCAGGTCTCCTGCGGGGGTCAAGGGACGGCTTGGACACTCACCGGGCGAGAGAGGACGCCTGGCCATCAGACAGCCCCCTGGAAAATCCCCCACCCAGGCCCCCGGTCCCCAAGTCTTTCCTGCGCACACTGTCTCTCAGGAGCTGGGAGAGCTGCTGGGAAGTGTGGCCCATGGGAAATCGCGCGGTCCCCTGGGTGGCAGGGAGGGCTCCTGTGTCCACGGACAGGTGCCCAGGGACCCTGTGGAACTGCTGTGACCTCTAAAGGGTGGGTCAGGTGAGCCGAGGGAGGCGTGTGCTTGGGAGCCTGAGTGCGCATGCGCGGCCCACCTATAGACCCGAAACGAGCCAGACGCGGCTCGGAGAAAAGACATCTCCTGGGGGCATCCCCATGTTCTTCCACTCCTCAAGCGTGACCCCTTTAGGGATGGAAGAAAAGGGGGATCTTCACAGTGGCGGGTTCGGGCCAGAGGGCTCTGCGGGTTTGCCTCCACGTACGCCAGGTGCCCGCACACCGGGCCCAGGTGTTTGAGCCCCGTGGAGGCAGAGGGCTGCTTATTGCTGGATGCAAGTGTCCTGCGGGGTAAAGTAACGGCATGGGCACTCCCCGGGCCACACAGGGCACCGGACCCTTAGAGAGTGCCATGGGAAATCCCCCGCCCACGCCCCCGGTACCCAAGTCTGTCCTTAGCACACTGTCTGTGCGGGGCTGAAGGTGCTGCAAGGCAGTGTGGCCTGTGGGAAATCGCGCGGTCCTCTGAGTGGCAGGGAGGGCTTCTGTTTCCCCGAACAGGTGCGCAGGGACCCTGTAAAACTGCTGTGACCTCTCAAGTTGGGTCATGTGACCACTCAGGGGTGGGTCACAGGGCCCCACAAGGGTGGGTCACGTGACCCCGCAGGGGTTGATCACGTGACCCCTCAGGGGTGGGTCACGTGACCCCTCAGGGGTGGGTCACGAGACCCCTCAGGGGTGGGTCACGTGACCCCTCAAGGGTAGGTCAGGAGACACCTCAAGGGTGGGTCCCGTGACCCGAGGGAGGCTTGCGTGGGGAGCCTGAGTGCGCACGCGCGGCCCACGTATAGGCCCAAAACGAGCCCGCCGCGGCTCGGAGAAAAGCCATCTCTGGGGGCCTCCCCATGTTCTTCCACTCCTCAAGCGTGACCCCTTTACGGATGGAAGAACAGGGGGATCGTCGCAGTGGTGGGGTCGGGCCAGAGGGCTCTGCGGGTTTGGCTCCACGTACGCCAGGTGCCTGCACACTGGGCCCAGGTGTTTGAGCCCCGTGGAGGCAGAGGGCTGCTTATTGCTGGATGCAAGTGTCCTGCGGGGTAAAGTAACGGCATGGGCACTCCCCGGGCCACACAGGGCACCGGACCCTTAGAGAGTGCCATGGGAAATCCCCCGCCCATGCCTCCGGTACCCAAGTCTGTCCTTAGCACACTGTCTGTGCGGGGCTGAAGGTGCTGCAAGGCAGTGTGGCCTGTGGGAAATCGCGCGGTCCTCTGAGTGGCAGGGAGGGCTTCTGTTTCCCCGAACAGGTGCGCAGGGACCCTGTAAAACTGCTGTGACCTCTCAAGGTGGGTCATGTGACCCCTCAAGGGTGGGGCACGTGACCTCCCAAGGGTGGGTCACGAGACCCCTCAGGGGTGGGTCACGGGGCCCCACAGGGGTGGGTCACGTGACCCCTCAAGGGTGGGTCACGGGACTCCACAAGGGTGGGGTCTCCTGACCCCTCAGGGGTGGGTCAGGAGACCCCTCAGGGGTGGGTCACGTGACCCCTCAAGGGTAGGTCAGGAGACACCTCAAGCGTGGGTCCCGTGACCCGAGGGAGGCTTGCGTGGGGAGCCTGAGTGCGCACGCGCGGCCCCCGTATAGGCCCAAAACGAGCCAGCCGCGGCTCGGAGAAAAGCCATATCAGGGGGCCTCCCCATGTTCTTCCACTCCTCAAGCGTGACCCCTTTACGGATGGAAGAAAAGGGGGATCTTCGCAGTGGTGGGGTCAGGCCTGAGGTGTCTGTTTTTTTGCCTCCATGAAGGCCAGTTCCTGGCACACCGGGCCCAGGTGTCCCGGCCCCATGTGGCTAGAGGGCCGCTTATGGCAGGAATCAGGTCTCCTGCGGGGGTCAAGGGACGGCTTGGACACTCACCGGGCGAGAGAGGACGCCTGGCCATCAGACAGCCCCCTGGAAAATCCCCCGCCCAGGCCCCCGGTCCCCAAGTCTTTCCTGCGCACACTGTCTCTGAGGAGCTGGGAGAGCTGCTGGGAAGTGTGGCCCATGGGAAATCGCGCGGTCCCCTGGGTGGCAGGGAGGGCACCTGTGTCCACGGACAGGTGCCCAGGGACCCTGTGGAACTGCTGTGACCTCTAAAGGGTGGGTCAGGTGAGCCGAGGGAGGCGTGTGCTTGGGAGCCTGAGTGCGCATGCGCAGCCCACGTATAGGCCCGAAACGAGCCAGCCGCGGCTCGGAGAAAAGCCATCTCCTGGGGCCTCCCCATGTTCCTCCACTCCTCAAGCGTCACCCCTTTAAGAATGGAAGAAAAGGGGGATCTTCGCAGTGGTGGGTTCGGGCCAGAGGGCTCTGCGTGTTTGCCTCCACGTACGCCAGGTGCTCGCACAACGGGCCCAGGTGTTTGAGCCCCGTGGAGGCAGAGGGCTGCTTATTGCTGGATGATAGTGTCCTGCAGGGTTAAGGGACGGCGTGGGCACTCCCAGGGCGACAGAGGGCACCTGGCCTTTAGAGAGTTCCCTGGAAAATTCCCCGCCCAGGCCCCTGGTCCACAAGTCTATCCTGCGCACAGTGTCTGTGCGAGGCTGGGGGTGCTTCGGGCAGTGTTCCCCAGCGGAAATCGCGTGGTCCTCTAGGTGGCAGGGAGGGCTCCTGTGTCCACGGACAGGTGCCCAGGGACCCTGTGGAACTGCTGTGACCTCTAAAGGGTGGGTCAGGTGAGCCGAGGGAGGCGAGTGCTTGGGAGCCTGAGTGCGCATGCGCGGCCCACGTATAGGCCCCAAACGAGCCATCCGCGTCTCGGAGAAAAGCCATCTCCTGGGGGCCTCCCCATGTTCTTCCACTCCTCAAGCGTGACCCCTTTACGGATGGAAGAAAAGGGGGATCTTCGCAGTGGTGGGGTCGGGCCTGAGGTGTCTGTTTGTTTGCCTCCATGTAGGCCAGTTGCTTGCACACCGGGCCCAGGTGTCCCGGCCCCATGTGGCTAGAGGGCCGCTTATG
This sequence comes from Desmodus rotundus, assembly GCF_022682495.2. NCBI lineage: Eukaryota > Metazoa > Chordata > Mammalia > Chiroptera > Phyllostomidae > Desmodus > Desmodus rotundus. The sequence goes on along the minus strand of NW_026527230.1, from coordinate 32,989 downwards.
GCAGGAATCAGGTCTCCTGCAGGGGTCAAGGGACGGCTTGGACACTCACCGGGCGAGAGAGGACGCCTGGCCATCAGACAGCCCCCTGGAAAATCCCCCGCCCAGGCCCCCGGTCCCCAAGTCTTTCCTGCGCACACTGTCTCTGAGGAGCTGGGAGAGCTGCTGGGAAGTGTGGCCCATGGGAAATCGCGCGGTCCCCTGGGTGGCAGGGAGGGCTCCTGTGTCCACGGACAGGTGCCCAGGGACCCTGTGGAACTGCTGTGACCTCTAAAGGGTGGGTCAGGTGAGCCGAGGGAGGCGTGTGCTTGGGAGCCTGAGTGCGCATGCGCGGCCCACCTATAGACCCGAAACGAGCCAGACGCGGCTCGGAGAAAAGACATCTCCTGGGGGCATCCCCATGTTCTTCCACTCCTCAAGCGTGACCCCTTTAGGGATGGAAGAAAAGGGGGATCTTCACAGTGGCGGGTTCGGGCCAGAGGGCTCTGCGGGTTTGCCTCCACGTACGCCAGGTGCCCGCACACCGGGCCCAGGTGTTTGAGCCCCGTGGAGGCAGAGGGCTGCTTATTGCTGGATGCAAGTGTCCTGCGGGGTAAAGTAACGGCATGGGCACTCCCCGGGCCACACAGGGCACCGGACCCTTAGAGAGTGCCATGGGAAATCCCCCGCCCACGCCCCCGGTACCCAAGTCTGTCCTTAGCACACTGTCTGTGCGGGGCTGAAGGTGCTGCAAGGCAGTGTGGCCTGTGGGAAATCGCGCGGTCCTCTGAGTGGCAGGGAGGGCTTCTGCTTCCCCGAACAGGTGCGCAGGGACCCTGTAAAACTGCTGTGACCTCTCAAGTTGGGTCATGTGACCACTCAGGGGTGGGTCACAGGGCCCCACAAGGGTGGGTCACGTGACCCCAAAAGGGTGGGTCACGAGACCCCTCAAGGGTGGGTCACGTGACCCCGCAGGGGTTGGTCACGTGACCCCTCAGGGGTGGGTCACGTGACCCCTCAGGGGTGGGTCACGAGACCCCTCAGGGGTGGGTCCCGTGACCCCTCAAGGGTAGGTCAGGAGACACCTCAAGGGTGGGTCCCGTGACCCGAGGGAGGCTTGCGTGGGGAGCCTGAGTGCGCACGCGCAGACCCCGTATAGGCCCAAAACGAGCCAGCCGCGGCTCGGAGAAAAGCCATCTCCTGGGGGCCTCCCCATGTTCTTCCACTCCTCAAGTGTGACCCCTTTACGGATGGAAGAAAAGGGGGATCTTCGCAGTGGTGGGGTCGGGCCAGAGGGGTCTGCGGGTTTGCCTGCACGTACGCCAGGTGCTCGCACAACGGGCCCATGTGTTTGAGCCCCGTGGAGGCAGAGGGCTGCTTATTGCTGGATGATAGTATCCTGCAGGGTTAAGGGACGGCGTGGGCACTCCCAGGGCGACAGAGGGCACCTGGCCTTTAGAGAGTTCCCTGGAAAATTCCCCGCCCAGGCCCCTGGTCCACAAGTCTATCCTGCGCACAGTGTCTGTGCGAGGCTGGGAGTGCTTCCGGGCAGTGTTCCCCAGCGGAAATCGCGTGGTCCTCTAGGTGGCAGGGAGGGCTCCTGTGTCCACGGACAGGTGCCCAGGGACTCTGTGGAACTGCTGTGACCTCTAAAGGGTGGGTCAGGTGAGCCGAGGGAGGCGTGTGCTTGGGAGCCTGAGTGCGCATGCCCGGCCCACCTATAGGCCTGAAACGAGCCAGCCGCGGCTCGGAGAAAAGCCATCTCCTGGGGGCCTCCCCATGTTCTTCCACTCCTCAGGCGTGACCCCTTTACGGATGGAAGAAAAGGGGGATCTTCACAGTGGTGGGTTCGGGCCAGAGGGCTCTGCGGGTTTGGCTCCACGTAGGCCAGGTGCCCGCACACCGGGCCCAGGTGTTTGAGCCCCGTGGAGGCAGAGGGCTGCTTATTGCTGGATGCAAGTGTCCTGCGGGGTAAAGTAACGGCATGGGCACTCCCCGGGCCACACAGGGCACCGGACCCTTAGAGAGTGCCATGGGAAATCCCCCGCCCATGCCCCCGGTACCCAAGTCTGTCCTTAGCACACTGTCTGTGCGGGGCTGAAGGTGCTGCTAGGCAGTGTGGCCTGTGGGAAATCGAGCGGTCCTCTGAGTGGCAGGGAGGGCTTCTGTTTCCCCGAACAGGTGTGCAGGGACCCTGTAAAACTGCTGTGACCTCTCAAGGTGGGTCACGAGAACCCTCAGGTGTTGGTCACGTGACCCCTCAGGGGTGGTTCAAGAGCCGCCTCAGGGGTTGGTCACGTGACCCCTCAAGGGTGGGTCACGAGACCCCTCAGGGTTGGGTCACGAGACCCCTCGGGGGTGGGTCACGTGACCCCTCAAGGGTACGTCAGGAGACACCTCAAGGGTGGGTCCCGTGACCCGAGGGAGGCTTGCGTGGGGAGCCTGAGTGCGCACGCGCGGACCCCGTATAGGCCCAAAACGAGCCAGCCGCGGCTCGGAGAAAAGCCATCTCCTGGGGGCCTCCCCATGTTCTTCCACTCCTCAAGCGTGACCCCTTTACGGATGGAAGAAAAGGGGGATCTTCGCAGTGGTGGAGTCGGGCCTGAGGTGTCTGTTTGTTTGCCTCCATGTAGGCCAGTTGCTGGCACACCGGGCCCAGGTGTCCCGGCCCCATGTGGCTAGAGGGCCGCTTATGGCAGGAATCAGGTCTCCTGCGGGGGTCAAGGGACGGCTTGGACACTCACCGGGCGAGAGAGGACGCCTGGCCATCAGACAGCCCCCTGGAAAATCCCCCACCCAGGCCCCCGGTCCCCAAGTCTTTCCTGCGCACACTGTCTCTCAGGAGCTGGGAGAGCTGCTGGGAAGTGTGGCCCATGGGAAATCGCGCGGTCCCCTGGGTGGCAGGGAGGGCTCCTGTGTCCACCGACAGGTGCCCAGGGACCCTGTGGAACTGCTGTGACCTCTAAAGGGTGGGTCAGGTGAGGCGAGGGAGGCGTGTGCTTGGGAGCCTGAGTGCGCATGCGCGGCCCACGTATAGGCCCGAAACGAGCCAGCCGCGGCTCGGAGAAAAGCCATCTCCTGGGGCCTCCCCATGTTCCTACACTCCTCAAGCGTCACCCCTTTAAGGATGGAAGAAAAGGGGGATCTTCGCAGTGGTGGGTTCGGGCCAGAGGGCTCTGCGGGTTTGCCTCCACGTACGCCAGGTGCTCGCACTACGGGCCCAGGTGTTTGAGCCCCGTGGAGGCAGAGGGCTGCTTATTGCTGGATGATAGTGTCCTGCAGGGTTAAGGGACGGCGGGGGCACTCCCAGGGCGACAGAGGGCACCTGGCCTTTAGAGAGTTCCCTGGAAAATTCCCCGCCCAGGCCCCTGGTCCACAAGTCTATCCTGCGCACAGTGTCTGTGCGAGGCTGGGAGTGCTTCCGGGCAGTGTTCCCCAGCGGAAATTGCGTGGTCCTCTAGGTGGCAGGGAGGGCTCCTGTGTCCACGGACAGGTGCCCAGGGACCCTGTGGAACTGCTGTGACCTCTAAAGGGTGGGTCAGGTGAGCCGAGGGAGGCGTGTGCTTGGGAGCCTGAGTGCGCATGCGCGGCCCACCTATAGACCCGAAACGAGCCAGACGCGGCTCGGAGAAAAGACATCTCCTGGGGGCATCCCCATGTTCTTCCACTCCTCAAGCGTGACCCCTTTAGGGATGGAAGAAAAGGGGGATCTTCACAGTGGCGGGTTCGGGCCAGAGGGCTCTGCGGGTTTGCCTCCACGTACGCCAGGTGCCCGCACACCGGGCCCAGGTGTTTGAGCCCCGTGGAGGCAGAGGGCTGCTTATTGCTGGATGCAAGTGTCCTGCGGGGTAAAGTAACGGCATGGGCACTCCCCGGGCCACACAGGGCACCGGACCCTTAGAGAGTGCCATGGGAAATCCCCCGCCCACGCCCCCGGTACCCAAGTCTGTCCTTAGCACACTGTCTGTGCGGGGCTGAAGGTGCTGCAAGGCAGTGTGGCCTGTGGGAAATCGCGCGGTCCTCTGAGTGGCAGGGAGGGCTTCTGTTTCCCCGAACAGGTGCGCAGGGACCCTGTAAAACTGCTGTGACCTCTCAAGTTGGGTCATGTGACCACTCAGGGGTGGGTCACAGGGCCCCACAAGGGTGGGTCACGTGACCCCGCAGGGGTTGATCACGTGACCCCTCAGGGGTGGGTCACGTGACCCCTCAGGGGTGGGTCACGAGACCCCTCAGGGGTGGGTCACGTGACCCCTCAAGGGTAGGTCAGGAGACACCTCAAGGGTGGGTCCCGTGACCCGAGGGAGGCTTGCGTGGGGAGCCTGAGTGCGCACGCGCGGCCCACGTATAGGCCCAAAACGAGCCCGCCGCGGCTCGGAGAAAAGCCATCTCCTGGGGCCTCCCCATGTTCCTCCACTCCTCAAGCGTCACCCCTTTAAGGATGGAAGAAAAGGGGGATCTTCGCAGTGGTGGGTTCGGGCCAGAGGGCTCTGCGGGTTTGCCTCCACGTACGCCAGGTGCTCGCACAACGGGCCCAGGTGTTTGAGCCCCGTGGAGGCAGAGGGCTGCTTATTGCTGGATGATAGTGTCCTGCAGGGTTAAGGGACGGCGTGGGCACTCCCAGGGCGACAGAGGGCACCTGGCCTTTAGAGAGTTCCCTGGAAAATTCCCCGCCCAGGCCCCTGGTCCACAAGTCTATCCTGCGCACAGTGTCTGTGCGAGGCTGGGGGTGCTTCGGGCAGTGTTCCCCAGCGGAAATCGCGTGGTCCTCTAGGTGGCAGGGAGGGCTCCTGTGTCCACGGACAGGTGCCCAGGGACCCTGTGGAACTGCTGTGACCTCTAAAGGGTGGGTCAGGTGAGCCGAGGGAGGCGAGTGCTTGGGAGCCTGAGTGCGCATGCGCGGCCCACGTATAGGCCCCAAACGAGCCAGCCGCGTCTCGGAGAAAAGCCATCTCCTGGGGGCCTCCCCATGTTCTTCCACTCCTCAAGCGTGACCCCTTTACGGATGGAAGAAAAGGGGGATCTTCGCAGTGGTGGGGTCGGGCCTGAGGTGTCTGTTTGTTTGCCTCCATGTAGGCCAGTTGCTTGCACACCGGGCCCAGGTGTCCCGGCCCCATGTGGCTAGAGGGCCGCTTATGGCAGGAATCAGGTCTCCTGCAGGGGTCAAGGGACGGCTTGGACACTCACCGGGCGAGAGAGGACGCCTGGCCATCAGACAGCCCCCTGGAAAATCCCCCGCCCAGGCCCCCGGTCCCCAAGTCTTTCCTGCGCACACTGTCTCTGAGGAGCTGGGAGAGCTGCTGGGAAGTGTGGCCCATGGGAAATCGCGCGGTCCCCTGGGTGGCAGGGAGGGCTCCTGTGTCCACGGACAGGTGCCCAGGGACCCTGTGGAACTGCTGTGACCTCTAAAGGGTGGGTCAGGTGAGCCGAGGGAGGCGTGTGCTTGGGAGCCTGAGTGCGCATGCGCGGCCCACCTATAGACCCGAAACGAGCCAGACGCGGCTCGGAGAAAAGACATCTCCTGGGGGCATCCCCATGTTCTTCCACTCCTCAAGCGTGACCCCTTTAGGGATGGAAGAAAAGGGGGATCTTCACAGTGGCGGGTTCGGGCCAGAGGGCTCTGCGGGTTTGCCTCCACGTACGCCAGGTGCCCGCACACCGGGCCCAGGTGTTTGAGCCCCGTGGAGGCAGAGGGCTGCTTATTGCTGGATGCAAGTGTCCTGCGGGGTAAAGTAACGGCATGGGCACTCCCCGGGCCACACAGGGCACCGGACCCTTAGAGAGTGCCATGGGAAATCCCCCGCCCACGCCCCCGGTACCCAAGTCTGTCCTTAGCACACTGTCTGTGCGGGGCTGAAGGTGCTGCAAGGCAGTGTGGCCTGTGGGAAATCGCGCGGTCCTCTGAGTGGCAGGGAGGGCTTCTGCTTCCCCGAACAGGTGCGCAGGGACCCTGTAAAACTGCTGTGACCTCTCAAGTTGGGTCATGTGACCACTCAGGGGTGGGTCACAGGGCCCCACAAGGGTGGGTCACGTGACCCCAAAAGGGTGGGTCACGAGACCCCTCAAGGGTGGGTCACGTGACCCCGCAGGGGTTGGTCACGTGACCCCTCAGGGGTGGGTCACGTGACCCCTCAGGGGTGGGTCACGAGACCCCTCAGGGGTGGGTCCCGTGACCCCTCAAGGGTAGGTCAGGAGACACCTCAAGGGTGGGTCCCGTGACCCGAGGGAGGCTTGCGTGGGGAGCCTGAGTGCGCACGCGCAGACCCCGTATAGGCCCAAAACGAGCCAGCCGCGGCTCGGAGAAAAGCCATCTCCTGGGGGCCTCCCCATGTTCTTCCACTCCTCAAGTGTGACCCCTTTACGGATGGAAGAAAAGGGGGATCTTCGCAGTGGTGGGGTCGGGCCAGAGGGGTCTGCGGGTTTGCCTGCACGTACGCCAGGTGCTCGCACAACGGGCCCATGTGTTTGAGCCCCGTGGAGGCAGAGGGCTGCTTATTGCTGGATGATAGTATCCTGCAGGGTTAAGGGACGGCGTGGGCACTCCCAGGGCGACAGAGGGCACCTGGCCTTTAGAGAGTTCCCTGGAAAATTCCCCGCCCAGGCCCCTGGTCCACAAGTCTATCCTGCGCACAGTGTCTGTGCGAGGCTGGGAGTGCTTCCGGGCAGTGTTCCCCAGCGGAAATCGCGTGGTCCTCTAGGTGGCAGGGAGGGCTCCTGTGTCCACGGACAGGTGCCCAGGGACTCTGTGGAACTGCTGTGACCTCTAAAGGGTGGGTCAGGTGAGCCGAGGGAGGCGTGTGCTTGGGAGCCTGAGTGCGCATGCCCGGCCCACCTATAGGCCTGAAACGAGCCAGCCGCGGCTCGGAGAAAAGCCATCTCCTGGGGGCCTCCCCATGTTCTTCCACTCCTCAGGCGTGACCCCTTTACGGATGGAAGAAAAGGGGGATCTTCACAGTGGTGGGTTCGGGCCAGAGGGCTCTGCGGGTTTGGCTCCACGTAGGCCAGGTGCCCGCACACCGGGCCCAGGTGTTTGAGCCCCGTGGAGGCAGAGGGCTGCTTATTGCTGGATGCAAGTGTCCTGCGGGGTAAAGTAACGGCATGGGCACTCCCCGGGCCACACAGGGCACCGGACCCTTAGAGAGTGCCATGGGAAATCCCCCGCCCATGCCCCCGGTACCCAAGTCTGTCCTTAGCACACTGTCTGTGCGGGGCTGAAGGTGCTGCTAGGCAGTGTGGCCTGTGGGAAATCGAGCGGTCCTCTGAGTGGCAGGGAGGGCTTCTGTTTCCCCGAACAGGTGTGCAGGGACCCTGTAAAACTGCTGTGACCTCTCAAGGTGGGTCACGAGAACCCTCAGGTGTTGGTCACGTGACCCCTCAGGGGTGGTTCAAGAGCCGCCTCAGGGGTTGGTCACGTGACCCCTCAAGGGTGGGTCACGAGACCCCTCAGGGTTGGGTCACGAGACCCCTCGGGGGTGGGTCACGTGACCCCTCAAGGGTACGTCAGGAGACACCTCAAGGGTGGGTCCCGTGACCCGAGGGAGGCTTGCGTGGGGAGCCTGAGTGCGCACGCGCGGACCCCGTATAGGCCCAAAACGAGCCAGCCGCGGCTCGGAGAAAAGCCATCTCCTGGGGGCCTCCCCATGTTCTTCCACTCCTCAAGCGTGACCCCTTTACGGATGGAAGAAAAGGGGGATCTTCGCAGTGGTGGAGTCGGGCCTGAGGTGTCTGTTTGTTTGCCTCCATGTAGGCCAGTTGCTGGCACACCGGGCCCAGGTGTCCCGGCCCCATGTGGCTAGAGGGCCGCTTATGGCAGGAATCAGGTCTCCTGCGGGGGTCAAGGGACGGCTTGGACACTCACCGGGCGAGAGAGGACGCCTGGCCATCAGACAGCCCCCTGGAAAATCCCCCACCCAGGCCCCCGGTCCCCAAGTCTTTCCTGCGCACACTGTCTCTCAGGAGCTGGGAGAGCTGCTGGGAAGTGTGGCCCATGGGAAATCGCGCGGTCCCCTGGGTGGCAGGGAGGGCTCCTGTGTCCACGGACAGGTGCCCAGGGACCCTGTGGAACTGCTGTGACCTCTAAAGGGTGGGTCAGGTGAGCCGAGGGAGGCGTGTGCTTGGGAGCCTGAGTGCGCATGCGCGGCCCACCTATAGACCCGAAACGAGCCAGACGCGGCTCGGAGAAAAGACATCTCCTGGGGGCATCCCCATGTTCTTCCACTCCTCAAGCGTGACCCCTTTAGGGATGGAAGAAAAGGGGGATCTTCACAGTGGCGGGTTCGGGCCAGAGGGCTCTGCGGGTTTGCCTCCACGTACGCCAGGTGCCCGCACACCGGGCCCAGGTGTTTGAGCCCCGTGGAGGCAGAGGGCTGCTTATTGCTGGATGCAAGTGTCCTGCGGGGTAAAGTAACGGCATGGGCACTCCCCGGGCCACACAGGGCACCGGACCCTTAGAGAGTGCCATGGGAAATCCCCCGCCCACGCCCCCGGTACCCAAGTCTGTCCTTAGCACACTGTCTGTGCGGGGCTGAAGGTGCTGCAAGGCAGTGTGGCCTGTGGGAAATCGCGCGGTCCTCTGAGTGGCAGGGAGGGCTTCTGTTTCCCCGAACAGGTGCGCAGGGACCCTGTAAAACTGCTGTGACCTCTCAAGTTGGGTCATGTGACCACTCAGGGGTGGGTCACAGGGCCCCACAAGGGTGGGTCACGTGACCCCGCAGGGGTTGATCACGTGACCCCTCAGGGGTGGGTCACGTGACCCCTCAGGGGTGGGTCACGAGACCCCTCAGGGGTGGGTCACGTGACCCCTCAAGGGTAGGTCAGGAGACACCTCAAGGGTGGGTCCCGTGACCCGAGGGAGGCTTGCGTGGGGAGCCTGAGTGCGCACGCGCGGCCCACGTATAGGCCCAAAACGAGCCCGCCGCGGCTCGGAGAAAAGCCATCTCTGGGGGCCTCCCCATGTTCTTCCACTCCTCAAGCGTGACCCCTTTACGGATGGAAGAACAGGGGGATCGTCGCAGTGGTGGGGTCGGGCCAGAGGGCTCTGCGGGTTTGGCTCCACGTACGCCAGGTGCCTGCACACTGGGCCCAGGTGTTTGAGCCCCGTGGAGGCAGAGGGCTGCTTATTGCTGGATGCAAGTGTCCTGCGGGGTAAAGTAACGGCATGGGCACTCCCCGGGCCACACAGGGCACCGGACCCTTAGAGAGTGCCATGGGAAATCCCCCGCCCATGCCTCCGGTACCCAAGTCTGTCCTTAGCACACTGTCTGTGCGGGGCTGAAGGTGCTGCAAGGCAGTGTGGCCTGTGGGAAATCGCGCGGTCCTCTGAGTGGCAGGGAGGGCTTCTGTTTCCCCGAACAGGTGCGCAGGGACCCTGTAAAACTGCTGTGACCTCTCAAGGTGGGTCATGTGACCCCTCAAGGGTGGGGCACGTGACCTCCCAAGGGTGGGTCACGAGACCCCTCAGGGGTGGGTCACGGGGCCCCACAGGGGTGGGTCACGTGACCCCTCAAGGGTGGGTCACGGGACTCCACAAGGGTGGGGTCTCCTGACCCCTCAGGGGTGGGTCAGGAGACCCCTCAGGGGTGGGTCACGTGACCCCTCAAGGGTAGGTCAGGAGACACCTCAAGCGTGGGTCCCGTGACCCGAGGGAGGCTTGCGTGGGGAGCCTGAGTGCGCACGCGCGGCCCCCGTATAGGCCCAAAACGAGCCAGCCGCGGCTCGGAGAAAAGCCATATCAGGGGGCCTCCCCATGTTCTTCCACTCCTCAAGCGTGACCCCTTTACGGATGGAAGAAAAGGGGGATCTTCGCAGTGGTGGGGTCAGGCCTGAGGTGTCTGTTTTTTTGCCTCCATGAAGGCCAGTTCCTGGCACACCGGGCCCAGGTGTCCCGGCCCCATGTGGCTAGAGGGCCGCTTATGGCAGGAATCAGGTCTCCTGCGGGGGTCAAGGGACGGCTTGGACACTCACCGGGCGAGAGAGGACGCCTGGCCATCAGACAGCCCCCTGGAAAATCCCCCGCCCAGGCCCCCGGTCCCCAAGTCTTTCCTGCGCACACTGTCTCTGAGGAGCTGGGAGAGCTGCTGGGAAGTGTGGCCCATGGGAAATCGCGCGGTCCCCTGGGTGGCAGGGAGGGCACCTGTGTCCACGGACAGGTGCCCAGGGACCCTGTGGAACTGCTGTGACCTCTAAAGGGTGGGTCAGGTGAGCCGAGGGAGGCGTGTGCTTGGGAGCCTGAGTGCGCATGCGCAGCCCACGTATAGGCCCGAAACGAGCCAGCCGCGGCTCGGAGAAAAGCCATCTCCTGGGGCCTCCCCATGTTCCTCCACTCCTCAAGCGTCACCCCTTTAAGAATGGAAGAAAAGGGGGATCTTCGCAGTGGTGGGTTCGGGCCAGAGGGCTCTGCGTGTTTGCCTCCACGTACGCCAGGTGCTCGCACAACGGGCCCAGGTGTTTGAGCCCCGTGGAGGCAGAGGGCTGCTTATTGCTGGATGATAGTGTCCTGCAGGGTTAAGGGACGGCGTGGGCACTCCCAGGGCGACAGAGGGCACCTGGCCTTTAGAGAGTTCCCTGGAAAATTCCCCGCCCAGGCCCCTGGTCCACAAGTCTATCCTGCGCACAGTGTCTGTGCGAGGCTGGGGGTGCTTCGGGCAGTGTTCCCCAGCGGAAATCGCGTGGTCCTCTAGGTGGCAGGGAGGGCTCCTGTGTCCACGGACAGGTGCCCAGGGACCCTGTGGAACTGCTGTGACCTCTAAAGGGTGGGTCAGGTGAGCCGAGGGAGGCGAGTGCTTGGGAGCCTGAGTGCGCATGCGCGGCCCACGTATAGGCCCCAAACGAGCCATCCGCGTCTCGGAGAAAAGCCATCTCCTGGGGGCCTCCCCATGTTCTTCCACTCCTCAAGCGTGACCCCTTTACGGATGGAAGAAAAGGGGGATCTTCGCAGTGGTGGGGTCGGGCCTGAGGTGTCTGTTTGTTTGCCTCCATGTAGGCCAGTTGCTTGCACACCGGGCCCAGGTGTCCCGGCCCCATGTGGCTAGAGGGCCGCTTATGGCAGGAATCAGGTCTCCTGCAGGGGTCAAGGGACGGCTTGGACACTCACCGGGCGAGAGAGGACGCCTGGCCATCAGACAGCCCCCTGGAAAATCCCCCGCCCAGGCCCCCGGTCCCCAAGTCTTTCCTGCGCACACTGTCTCTGAGGAGCTGGGAGAGCTGCTGGGAAGTGTGGCCCATGGGAAATCTCGCGGTCCCCTGGGTGGCAGGGAGGGCTCCTGTGTCCACGGACAGGTGCCCAGGGACCCTGTGGAACTGCTGTGACCTCTAAAGGGTGGGTCAGGTGAGCCGAGGGAGGCGTGTGCTTGGGAGCCTGAGTGCGCATGCGCGGCCCACGTATAGGCCCGAAACGAGCCAGCCGCGGCTCGGAGAAAAGCCATCTCCTGGGGCCTCCCCATGTTCCTACACTCCTCAAGCGTCACCCCTTTAAGGATGGAAGAAAAGGGGGATCTTCGCAGTGGTGGGTTCGGGCCAGAGGGCTCTGCGGGTTTGCCTCCACGTACGCCAGGTGCTCGCACTACGGGCCCAGGTGTTTGAGCCCCGTGGAGGCAGAGGGCTGCTTATTGCTGGATGATAGTGTCCTGCAGGGTTAAGGGACGGCGGGGGCACTCCCAGGGCGACAGAGGGCACCTGGCCTTTAGAGAGTTCCCTGGAAAATTCCCCGCCCAGGCCCCTGGTCCACAAGTCTATCCTGCGCACAGTGTCTGTGCGAGGCTGGGAGTGCTTCCGGGCAGTGTTCCCCAGCGGAAATTGCGTGGTCCTCTAGGTGGCAGGGAGGGCTCCTGTGTCCACGGACAGGTGCCCAGGGACCCTGTGGAACTGCTGTGACCTCTAAAGGGTGGGTCAGGTGAGCCGAGGGAGGCGTGTGCTTGGGAGCCTGAGTGCGCATGCGCGGCCCACCTATAGACCCGAAACGAGCCAGACGCGGCTCGGAGAAAAGACATCTCCTGGGGGCATCCCCATGTTCTTCCACTCCTCAAGCGTGACCCCTTTAGGGATGGAAGAAAAGGGGGATCTTCACAGTGGCGGGTTCGGGCCAGAGGGCTCTGCGGGTTTGCCTCCACGTACGCCAGGTGCCCGCACACCGGGCCCAGGTGTTTGAGCCCCGTGGAGGCAGAGGGCTGCTTATTGCTGGATGCAAGTGTCCTGCGGGGTAAAGTAACGGCATGGGCACTCCCCGGGCCACACAGGGCACCGGACCCTTAGAGAGTGCCATGGGAAATCCCCCGCCCACGCCCCCGGTACCCAAGTCTGTCCTTAGCACACTGTCTGTGCGGGGCTGAAGGTGCTGCAAGGCAGTGTGGCCTGTGGGAAATCGCGCGGTCCTCTGAGTGGCAGGGAGGGCTTCTGTTTCCCCGAACAGGTGCGCAGGGACCCTGTAAAACTGCTGTGACCTCTCAAGTTGGGTCATGTGACCACTCAGGGGTGGGTCACAGGGCCCCACAAGGGTGGGTCACGTGACCCCGCAGGGGTTGGTCACGCGACCCCTCAGGGGTGGGTCACGTGACCCCTCAGGGGTGGGTCACGAGACCCCTCAGGGGTGGGTCACGTGACCCCTCAAGGGTAGGTCAGGAGACACCTCAAGGGTGGGTCCCGTGACCCGAGGGAGGCTTGCGTGGGGAGCCTGAGTGCGCACGCGCGGCCCACGTATAGGCCCAAAACGAGCCCGCCGCGGCTCGGAGAAAAGCCATCTCTGGGGGCCTCCCCATGTTCTTCCACTCCTCAAGCGTGACCCCTTTACGGATGGAAGAACAGGGGGATCGTCGCAGTGGTGGGGTCGGGCCAGAGGGCTCTGCGGGTTTGGCTCCACGTACGCCAGGTGCCTGCACACTGGGCCCAGGTGTTTGAGCCCCGTGGAGGCAGAGGGCTGCTTATTGCTGGATGCAAGTGTCCTGCGGGGTAAAGTAACGGCATGGGCACTCCCCGGGCCACACAGGGCACCGGACCCTTAGAGAGTGCCATGGGAAATCCCCCGCCCACGCCCCCGGTACCCAAGTCTGTCCTTAGCACACTGTCTGTGCGGGGCTGAAGGTGCTGCAAGGCAGTGTGGCCTGTGGGAAATCGCGCGGTCCTCTGAGTGGCAGGGAGGGCTTCTGTTTCCCCGAACAGGTGCGCAGGGACCCTGTAAAACTGCTGTGACCTCTCAAGTTGGGTCATGTGACCACTCAGGGGTGGGTCACAGGGCCCCACAAGGGTGGGTCACTTGACCCCAAAAGGGTGGGTCACGTGACCCCGCAGGGGTTGGTCACGTGACCCCTCAGGGGTGGGTCACGTGACCCCTCAGGGGTGGGTCACGAGACCCCTCAGGGGTGGGTCACGTGACCCCTCAAGGGTAGGTCAGGAGACACCTCAAGCGTGGGTCCCGTGACCCGAGGGAGGCTTGCGTGGGGAGCCTGAGTGCGCACCCGCGGCCCCCGTATAGGCCCAAAACGAGCCAGCCGCGGCTCGGAGAAAAGCCATATCAGGGGGCCTCCGCATGTTCTTCCACTCCTCAAGCGTGACCCCTTTACGGATGGAAGAAAAGGGGGATCTTCGCAGTGGTGGGGTCAGGCCTGAGGTGTCTGTTTTTTTGCCTCCATGAAGGCCAGTTCCTGGCACACCGGGCCCAGGTGTCCCGGCCCCATGTGGCTAGAGGGCCGCTTATGGCAGGAATCAGGTCTCCTGCGGGGGTCAAGGGACGGCTTGGACACTCACCGGGCGAGAGAGGACGCCTGGCCATCAGACAGCCCCCTGGAAAATCCCCCGCCCAGGCCCCCGGTCCCCAAGTCTTTCCTGCGCACACTGTCTCTGAGGAGCTGGGAGAGCTGCTGGGAAGTGTGGCCCATGGGAAATCGCGCGGTCCCCTGGGTGGCAGGGAGGGCACCTGTGTCCACGGACAGGTGCCCAGGGACCCTGTGGAACTGCTGTGACCTCTAAAGGGTGGGTCAGGTGAGCCGAGGGAGGCGTGTGCTTGGGAGCCTGAGTGCGCATGCGCGGCCCACGTATAGGCCCGAAACGAGCCAGCCGCGGCTCGGAGAAAAGCCATCTCCTGGGGCCTCCCCATGTTCCTCCACTCCTCAAGTGTCACCCCTTTAAGGATGGAAGAAAAGGGGGATCTTCGCAGTGGTGGGTTCGGGCCAGAGGGCTCTGCGGGTTTGCCTCCACGTACGCCAGGTGCTCGCACAACGGGCCCAGGTGTTTGAGCCCCGTGGAGGCAGAGGGCTGCTTATTGCTGGATGATAGTGTCCTGCAGGGTTAAGGGACGGCGTGGGCACTCCCAGGGCGACAGAGGGCACCTGGCCTTTAGAGAGTTCCCTGGAAAATTCCCCGCCCAGGCCCCTGGTCCACAAGTCTATCCTGCGCACAGTGTCTGTGCGAGGCTGGGGGTGCTTCGGGCAGTGTTCCCCAGCGGAAATCGCGTGGTCCTCTAGGTGGCAGGGAGGGCTCCTGTGTCCACGGACAGGTGCCCAGGGACCCTGTGGAACTGCTGTGACCTCTAAAGGGTGGGTCAGGTGAGCCGAGGGAGGCGAGTGCTTGGGAGCCTGAGTGCGCATGCGCGGCCCACGTATAGGCCCCAAACGAGCCAGCCGCGTCTCGGAGAAAAGCCATCTCCTGGGGGCCTCCCCATGTTCTTCCACTCCTCAAGCGTGACCCCTTTACGGATGGAAGAAAAGGGGGATCTTCGCAGTGGTGGGGTCGGGCCTGAGGTGTCTGTTTGTTTGCCTCCATGTAGGCCAGTTGCTTGCACACCGGGCCCAGGTGTCCCGGCCCCATGTGGCTAGAGGGCCGCTTATGGCAGGAATCAGGTCTCCTGCAGGGGTCAAGGGACGGCTTGGACACTCACCGGGCGAGAGAGGACGCCTGGCCATCAGACAGCCCCCTGGAAAATCCCCCGCCCAGGCCCCCGGTCCCCAAGTCTTTCCTGCGCACACTGTCTCTGAGGAGCTGGGAGAGCTGCTGGGAAGTGTGGCCCATGGGAAATCGCGCGGTCCCCTGGGTGGCAGGGAGGGCTCCTGTGTCCACGGACAGGTGCCCAGGGACCCTGTGGAACTGCTGTGACCTCTAAAGGGTGGGTCAGGTGAGGCGAGGGAGGCGTGTGCTTGGGAGCCTGAGTGCGCATGCGCGGCCCACGTATAGGCCCGAAACGAGCCAGCCGCGGCTCGGAGAAAAGCCATCTCCTGGGGCCTCCCCATGTTCCTACACTCCTCAAGCGTCACCCCTTTAAGGATGGAAGAAAAGGGGGATCTTCGCAGTGGTGGGTTCGGGCCAGAGGGCTCTGCGGGTTTGCCTCCACGTACGCCAGGTGCTCGCACTACGGGCCCAGGTGTTTGAGCCCCGTGGAGGCAGAGGGCTGCTTATTGCTGGATGATAGTGTCCTGCAGGGTTAAGGGACGGCGGGGGCACTCCCAGGGCGACAGAGGGCACCTGGCCTTTAGAGAGTTCCCTGGAAAATTCCCCGCCCAGGCCCCTGGTCCACAAGTCTATCCTGCGCACAGTGTCTGTGCGAGGCTGGGAGTGCTTCCGGGCAGTGTTCCCCAGCGGAAATTGCGTGGTCCTCTAGGTGGCAGGGAGGGCTCCTGTGTCCACGGACAGGTGCCCAGGGACCCTGTGGAACTGCTGTGACCTCTAAAGGGTGGGTCAGGTGAGCCGAGGGAGGCGTGTGCTTGGGAGCCTGAGTGCGCATGCGCGGCCCACCTATAGACCCGAAACGAGCCAGACGCGGCTCGGAGAAAAGACATCTCCTGGGGGCATCCCCATGTTCATCCACTCCTCAAGCGTGACCCCTTTAGGGATGGAAGAAAAGGGGGATCTTCACAGTGGCGGGTTCGGGCCAGAGGGCTCTGCGGGTTTGCCTCCACGTACGCCAGGTGCCCGCACACCGGGCCCAGGTGTTTGAGCCCCGTGGAGGCAGAGGGCTGCTTATTGCTGGATGCAAGTGTCCTGCGGGGTAAAGTAACGGCATGGGCACTCCCCGGGCCACACAGGGCACCGGACCCTTAGAGAGTGCCATGGGAAATCCCCCGCCCACGCCCCCGGTACCCAAGTCTGTCCTTAGCACACTGTCTGTGCGGGGCTGAAGGTGCTGCAAGGCAGTGTGGCCTGTGGGAAATCGCGCGGTCCTCTGAGTGGCAGGGAGGGCTTCTGTTTCCCCGAACAGGTGCGCAGGGACCCTGTAAAACTGCTGTGACCTCTCAAGTTGGGTCATGTGACCACTCAGGGGTGGGTCACAGGGCCCCACAAGGGTGGGTCACGTGACCCCGCAGGGGTTGGTCACGTGACCCCTCAGGGGTGGGTCACGTGACCCCTCAGGGGTGGGTCACGAGACCCCTCAGGGGTGGGTCACGTGACCCCTCAAGGGTAGGTCAGGAGACACCTCAAGGGTGGGTCCCGTGACCCGAGGGAGGCTTGCGTGGGGAGCCTGAGTG
Organism: Desmodus rotundus; assembly: GCF_022682495.2. NCBI lineage: Eukaryota > Metazoa > Chordata > Mammalia > Chiroptera > Phyllostomidae > Desmodus > Desmodus rotundus. Next base: position 16,568 of record NW_026527230.1, on the reverse strand, counting down.
CGCACGCGCAGCCCACGAATAGGCCCAAAACGAGCCCGCCGCGGCTCGGAGAAAAGCCATCTCTGGGGGCCTCCCCATGTTCTTCCACTCCTCAAGCGTGACCCCTTTACGGATGGAAGAACAGGGGGATCGTCGCAGTGGTGGGGTCGGGCCAGAGGGCTCTGCGGGTTTGGCTCCACGTACGCCAGGTGCCTGCACACTGGGCCCAGGTGTTTGAGCCCCGTGGAGGCAGAGGGCTGCTTATTGCTGGATGCAAGTGTCCTGCGGGGTAAAGTAACGGCATGGGCACTCCCCGGGCCACACAGGGCACCGGACCCTTAGAGAGTGCCATGGGAAATCCCCCGCCCATGCCTCCGGTACCCAAGTCTGTCCTTAGCACACTGTCTGTGCGGGGCTGAAGGTGCTGCAAGGCAGTGTGGCCTGTGGGAAATCGCGCGGTCCTCTGAGTGGCAGGGAGGGCTTCTGTTTCCCCGAACAGGTGCGCAGGGACCCTGTAAAACTGCTGTGACCTCTCAAGGTGGGTCATGTGACCCCTCAAGGGTGGGGCACGTGACCTCCCAAGGGTGGGTCACGAGACCCCTCAGGGGTGGGTCACGGGGCCCCACAGGGGTGGGTCACGTGACCCCTCAAGGGTGGGTCACGGGACTCCACAAGGGTGGGGTCTCCTGACCCCTCAGGGGTGGGTCAGGAGACCCCTCAGGGGTGGGTCACGTGACCCCTCAAGGGTAGGTCAGGAGACACCTCAAGCGTGGGTCCCGTGACCCGAGGGAGGCTTGCGTGGGGAGCCTGAGTGCGCACGCGCGGCCCCCGTATAGGCCCAAAACGAGCCAGCCGCGGCTCGGAGAAAAGCCATATCAGGGGGCCTCCCCATGTTCTTCCACTCCTCAAGCGTGACCCCTTTACGGATGGAAGAAAAGGGGGATCTTCGCAGTGGTGGGGTCAGGCCTGAGGTGTCTGTTTTTTTGCCTCCATGAAGGCCAGTTCCTGGCACACCGGGCCCAGGTGTCCCGGCCCCATGTGGCTAGAGGGCCGCTTATGGCAGGAATCAGGTCTCCTGCGGGGGTCAAGGGACGGCTTGGACACTCACCGGGCGAGAGAGGACGCCTGGCCATCAGACAGCCCCCTGGAAAATCCCCCGCCCAGGCCCCCGGTCCCCAAGTCTTTCCTGCGCACACTGTCTCTGAGGAGCTGGGAGAGCTGCTGGGAAGTGTGGCACATGGGAAATCGCGCGGTCCCCTGGGTGGCAGGGAGGGCACCTGTGTCCACGGACAGGTGCCCAGGGACCCTGTGGAACTGCTGTGACCTCTAAAGGGTGGGTCAGGTGAGCCGAGGGAGGCGTGTGCTTGGGAGCCTGAGTGCGCATGCGCGGCCCACGTATAGGCCCGAAACGAGCCAGCCGCGGCTCGGAGAAAAGCCATCTCCTGGGGCCTCCCCATGTTCCTCCACTCCTCAAGCGTCACCCCTTTAAGGATGGAAGAAAAGGGGGATCTTCGCAGTGGTGGGTTCGGGCCAGAGGGCTCTGCGGATTTGCCTCCACGTACGCCAGGTGCTCGCACAACGGGCCCAGGTGTTTGAGCCCCGTGGAGGCAGAGGGCTGCTTATTGCTGGATGATAGTGTCCTGCAGGGTTAAGGGACGGCGTGGGCACTCCCAGGGCGACAGAGGGCACCTGGCCTTTAGAGAGTTCCCTGGAAAATTCCCCGCCCAGGCCCCTGGTCCACAAGTCTATCCTGCGCACAGTGTCTGTGCGAGGCTGGGGGTGCTTCGGGCAGTGTTCCCCAGCGGAAATCGCGTGGTCCTCTAGGTGGCAGGGAGGGCTCCTGTGTCCACGGACAGGTGCCCAGGGACCCTGTGGAACTGCTGTGACCTCTAAAGGGTGGGTCAGGTGAGCCGAGGGAGGCGAGTGCTTGGGAGCCTGAGTGCGCATGCTCGGCCCACGTATAGGCCCCAAACGAGCCAGCCGCGTCTCGGAGAAAAGCCATCTCCTGGGGGCCTCCCCATGTTCTTCCACTCCTCAAGCGTGACCCCTTTACGGATGGAAGAAAAGGGGGATCTTCGCAGTGGTGGCGTCGGGCCTGAGGTGTCTGTTTGTTTGCCTCCATGTAGGCCAGTTGCTTGCACACCGGGCCCAGGTGTCCCGGCCCCATGTGGCTAGAGGGCCGCTTATGGCAGGAATCAGGTCTCCTGCAGGGGTCAAGGGACGGCTTGGACACTCACCGGGCGAGAGAGGACGCCTGGCCATCAGACAGCCCCCTGGAAAATCCCCCGCCCAGGCCCCCGGTCCCCAAGTCTTTCCTGCGCACACTGTCTCTGAGGAGCTGGGAGAGCTGCTGGGAAGTGTGGCCCATGGGAAATCGCGCGGTCCCCTGGGTGGCAGGGAGCGCTCCTGTGTCCACGGACAGGTGCCCAGGGACCCTGTGGAACTGCTGTGACCTCTAAAGGGTGGGTCAGGTGAGCCGAGGGAGGCGTGTGCTTGGGAGCCTGAGTGCGCATGCGCGGCCCACGTATAGGCCCGAAACGAGCCAGCCGCGGCTCGGAGAAAAGCCATCTCCTGGGGCCTCCCCATGTTCCTACACTCCTCAAGCGTCACCCCTTTAAGGATGGAAGAAAAGGGGGATCTTCGCAGTGGTGGGTTCGGGCCAGAGGGCTCTGCGGGTTTGCCTCCACGTACGCCAGGTGCTCGCACTACGGGCCCAGGTGTTTGAGCCCCGTGGAGGCAGAGGGCTGCTTATTGCTGGATGATAGTGTCCTGCAGGGTTAAGGGACGGCGTGGGCACTCCCAGGGCGACAGAGGGCACCTGGCCTTTAGAGAGTTCCCTGGAAAATTCCCCGCCCAGGCCCCTGGTCCACCAGTCTATCCTGCGCACAGTGTCTGTGCGAGGCTGGGGGTGCTTCGGGCAGTGTTCCCCAGCGGAAATCGCGTGGTCCTCTAGGTGGCAGGGAGGGCTCCTGTGTCCACGGACAGGTGCCCAGGGACCCTGTGGAACTGCTGTGACCTCTAAAGGGTGGGTCAGGTGAGCCGAGGGAGGCGTGTGCTTGGGAGCCTGAGTGCGCACGCGCGGCCCACTTATAGGCCCAAAACGAGCCAGCCGCGGCTCGGAGAAAAGCCATCTCCTGGGGGCCTCCCCATGTTCTTCCACTCCTCAGGCGTGACCCCTTTACGGGTGGAAGAAAAGGGGGATTTTCACAGTGGTGGGTTCGGGCCAGAGGGCTCTGCGGGTTTGCCTCCACGTACGCCAGGTGCCCGCACACCGGGCCCAGGTGTTTGAGCCCCGTGGAGGCAGAGGGCTGCTTATTGCTGGATGCAAGTGTCCTGCGGGGTAAAGTAACGGCATGGGCACTCCCAGGGCCACACAGGGCACCGGACCCTTAGAGAGTGCCATGGGAAATCCCCTGCCCATGCCCCCGGTACCCAAGTCTGTCCTTAGCACACTGTCTGTGCGGGGCTGAAGGTGCTGCAAGGCAGTGTGGCCTGTGGGAAATCGCGCGGTCCTCTGAGTGGTAGGGAGGGCTTTTGTTTCCCCAAACAGGTGCGCAGGGACCCTGTAAAACTGCTTTGACCTCTCAAGGTGGGTCATGTGACCCCTCAAGAGTGGGGCACGTGACCTCCGAAGGGTGGGTCACGAGACCCCTCAGGGGTGGGTCACGGGGACCCACAAGGGTGGGTCACGTGACCCCAAAAGGGTGGGTCACGAGACCCCTCTAGGGTGGGTCACGTGACCCCTCAGGGGTTGGTCACGTGACCCCTCAGGGGTCGGTCACGTGACCGCTCAGGGGTTGGTCACGTGACCCCTCAGTGGTTGGTCACGTGACCCCTCAAGGGTGGGTCAAAGAGACCCCTCAGGGGTTGGTCACGTGACCCCTCAGGGGTGGGTCACGAGACCCCTCAGGGGTGGGTCACGTGACCCCTCAAGGGTAGGTCAGGAGACACCTCAAGGGTGGGTCCCGTGACCCGAGGGAGGCTTGTGTGGGGAGCCTGAGTGCGCACGCGCGGCCCACGTATAGGCCCAAAACGAGCCAGCCGCGGCTCGGAGAAAAGCCATCTCCTGGGGGCCTCCCCATGTTCTTCCACTCCTCAAGTGTGACCCCTTTACGGATGGAAGAAAAGGGGGATCTTCGCAGTGGTGGGGTCGGGCCAGAGGGGTCTGCGGGTTTGCCTGCACGTACGCCAGGTGCTCGCACAACGGGCCCATGTGTTTGAGCCCCGTGGAGGCAGAGGGCTGCTTATTGCTGGATGATAGTATCCTGCAGGGTTAAGGGACGGCGTGGGCACTCCCAGGGCGACAGAGGGCACCTGGCCTTTAGAGAGTTCCCTGGAAAATTCCCCGCCCAGGCCCCTGGTCCACAAGTCTATCCTGCGCACAGTGTCTGTGCGAGGCTGGGAGTGCTTCCGGGCAGTGTTCCCCAGCGGAAATCGCGTGGTCCTCTAGGTGGCAGGGAGGGCTCCTGTGTCCACGGACAGGTGCCCAGGGACCCTGTGGAACTGCTGTGACCTCTAAAGGGTGGGTCAGGTGAGCCGAGGGAGGCGTGTGCTTGGGAGCCTGAGTGCGCATGCCCGGCCCACCTATAGGCCTGAAACGAGCCAGCCGCGGCTCGGAGAAAAGCCATCTCCTGGGGGCCTCCCCATGTTCTTCCACTCCTCAGGCTTGACCCCTTTACGGATGGAAGAAAAGGGGGATCTTCACAGTGGTGGGTTCGGGCCAGAGGGCTCTGCGGGTTTGGCTCCACGTAGGCCAGGTGCCCGCACACCGGGCCCAGGTGTTTGAGCCCCGTGGAGGCAGAGGGCTGCTTATTGCTGGATGCAAGTGTCCTGCGGGGTAAAGTAACGGCATGGGCACTCCCCGGGCCACACAGGGCACCGGACCCTTAGAGAGTGCCATGGGAAATCCCCCGCCCATGCCCCCGGTACCCAAGTCTGTCCTTAGCACACTGTCTGTGCGGGGCTGAAGGTGCTGCTAGGCAGTGTGGCCTGTGGGAAATCGAGCGGTCCTCTGAGTGGCAGGGAGGGCTTCTGTTTCCCGGAACAGGTGTGCAGGGACCCTGTAAAACTGCTGTGACCTCTCAAGGTGGGTCACGAGAACCCTCAGGTGTTGGTCACGTGACCCCTCAGGGGTGGTTCAAGAGCCGCCTCAGGGGTTGGTCACGTGACCCCTCAAGGGTGGGTCACGAGACCCCTCAGGGTTGGGTCACGAGACCCCTCGGGGGTGGGTCACGTGACCCCTCAAGGGTACGTCAGGAGACACCTCAAGGGTGGGTCCCGTGACCCGAGGGAGGCTTGCGTGGGGAGCCTGAGTGCGCACGCGCGGACCCCGTATAGGCCCAAAACGAGCCAGCCGCGGCTCGGAGAAAAGCCATCTCCTGGGGGCCTCCCCATGTTCTTCCACTCCTCAAGCGTGACCCCTTTACAGATGGAAGAAAAGGGGGATCTTCGCAGTGGTGGAGTCGGGCCTGAGGTGTCTGTTTGTTTGCCTCCATGTAGGCCAGTTGCTGGCTCACCGGGCCCAGGTGTCCCGGCCCCATGTGGCTAGAGGGCCGCTTATGGCAGGAATCAGGTCTCCTGCGGGGGTCAAGGGACGGCTTGGACACTCACCGGGCGAGAGAGGACGCCTGGCCATCAGACAGCCCCCTGGAAAATCCCCCGCCCAGGCCCCCGGTCCCCAAGTCTTTCCTGCGCACACTGTCTCTCAGGAGCTGGGAGAGCTGCTGGGAAGTGTGGCCCATGGGAAATCGCGCGGTCCCCTGGGTGGCAGGGAGGGCTCCTGTGTCCACGGACAGGTGCCCAGGGACCCTGTGGAACTGCTGTGACCTCTAAAGGGTGGGTCAGGTGAGCCGAGGGAGGCGTGTGCTTGGGAGCCTGAGTGCGCATGCCCGGCCCACTTATAGGCCCAAAACGAGCCAGCCGCGGCTCGGAGAAAAGCCATCTCCTGGGGGCCTCCCCATGTTCTTCCACTCCTCAGGCGTGACCCCTTTACGGATGGAAGAAAAGGGGGATCTTCGCAGTGGTGGGTTCGGGCCAGAGGGCTCTGCGGGTTTGCCTCCACGTACGCCAGGTGCTCGCACAACGGGCCCAGGTGTTTGAGCCCCGTGGAGGCAGAGGGCTGCTTATTGCTGGATGATAGTGTCCTGCAGGGTTAAGGGACGGCGGGGGCACTCCCAGGGCGACAGAGGGCACCTGGCCTTTAGAGAGTTCCCTGGAAAATTCCCCGCCCAGGCCCCTGGTCCACAAGTCTATCCTGCGCACAGTGTCTGTGCGAGGCTGGGAGTGCTTCCGGGCAGTGTTCCCCAGCGGAAATTGCGTGGTCCTCTAGGTGGCAGGGAGGGCTCCTGTGTCCACGGACAGGTGCCCAGGGACCCTGTGGAACTGCTGTGACCTCTAAAGGGTGGGTCAGGTGAGCCGAGGGAGGCGTGTGCTTGGGAGCCTGAGTGCGCATGCGCGGCCCACCTATAGACCCGAAACGAGCCAGACGCGGCTCGGAGAAAAGACATCTCCTGGGGGCATCCCCATGTTCTTCCACTCCTCAAGCGTGACCCCTTTAGGGATGGAAGAAAAGGGGGATCTTCACAGTGGCGGGTTCGGGCCAGAGGGCTCTGCGGGTTTGCCTCCACGTACGCCAGGTGCCCGCACACCGGGCCCAGGTGTTTGAGCCCCGTGGAGGCAGAGGGCTGCTTATTGCTGGATGCAAGTGTCCTGCGGGGTAAAGTAACGGCATGGGCACTCCCCGGGCCACACAGGGCACCGGACCCTTAGAGAGTGCCATGGGAAATCCCCCGCCCACGCCCCCGGTACCCAAGTCTGTCCTTAGCACACTGTCTGTGCGGGGCTGAAGGTGCTGCAAGGCAGTGTGGCCTGTGGGAAATCGCGCGGTCCTCTGAGTGGCAGGGAGGGCTTCTGCTTCCCCGAACAGGTGCGCAGGGACCCTGTAAAACTGCTGTGACCTCTCAAGTTGGGTCATGTGACCACTCAGGGGTGGGTCACAGGGCCCCACAAGGGTGGGTCACGTGACCCCAAAAGGGTGGGTCACGAGACCCCTCAAGGGTGGGTCACGTGACCCCGCAGGGGTTGGTCACGTGACCCCTCAGGGGTGGGTCACGTGACCCCTCAGGGGTGGGTCACGAGACCCCTCAGGGGTGGGTCCCGTGACCCCTCAAGGGTAGGTCAGGAGACACCTCAAGGGTGGGTCCCGTGACCCGAGGGAGGCTTGCGTGGGGAGCCTGAGTGCGCACGCGCAGACCCCGTATAGGCCCAAAACGAGCCAGCCGCGGCTCGGAGAAAAGCCATCTCCTGGGGGCCTCCCCATGTTCTTCCACTCCTCAAGTGTGACCCCTTTACGGATGGAAGAAAAGGGGGATCTTCGCAGTGGTGGGGTCGGGCCAGAGGGGTCTGCGGGTTTGCCTGCACGTACGCCAGGTGCTCGCACAACGGGCCCATGTGTTTGAGCCCCGTGGAGGCAGAGGGCTGCTTATTGCTGGATGATAGTATCCTGCAGGGTTAAGGGACGGCGTGGGCACTCCCAGGGCGACAGAGGGCACCTGGCCTTTAGAGAGTTCCCTGGAAAATTCCCCGCCCAGGCCCCTGGTCCACAAGTCTATCCTGCGCACAGTGTCTGTGCGAGGCTGGGAGTGCTTCCGGGCAGTGTTCCCCAGCGGAAATCGCGTGGTCCTCTAGGTGGCAGGGAGGGCTCCTGTGTCCACGGACAGGTGCCCAGGGACTCTGTGGAACTGCTGTGACCTCTAAAGGGTGGGTCAGGTGAGCCGAGGGAGGCGTGTGCTTGGGAGCCTGAGTGCGCATGCCCGGCCCACCTATAGGCCTGAAACGAGCCAGCCGCGGCTCGGAGAAAAGCCATCTCCTGGGGGCCTCCCCATGTTCTTCCACTCCTCAGGCGTGACCCCTTTACGGATGGAAGAAAAGGGGGATCTTCACAGTGGTGGGTTCGGGCCAGAGGGCTCTGCGGGTTTGGCTCCACGTAGGCCAGGTGCCCGCACACCGGGCCCAGGTGTTTGAGCCCCGTGGAGGCAGAGGGCTGCTTATTGCTGGATGCAAGTGTCCTGCGGGGTAAAGTAACGGCATGGGCACTCCCCGGGCCACACAGGGCACCGGACCCTTAGAGAGTGCCATGGGAAATCCCCCGCCCATGCCCCCGGTACCCAAGTCTGTCCTTAGCACACTGTCTGTGCGGGGCTGAAGGTGCTGCTAGGCAGTGTGGCCTGTGGGAAATCGAGCGGTCCTCTGAGTGGCAGGGAGGGCTTCTGTTTCCCCGAACAGGTGTGCAGGGACCCTGTAAAACTGCTGTGACCTCTCAAGGTGGGTCACGAGAACCCTCAGGTGTTGGTCACGTGACCCCTCAGGGGTGGTTCAAGAGCCGCCTCAGGGGTTGGTCACGTGACCCCTCAAGGGTGGGTCACGAGACCCCTCAGGGTTGGGTCACGAGACCCCTCGGGGGTGGGTCACGTGACCCCTCAAGGGTACGTCAGGAGACACCTCAAGGGTGGGTCCCGTGACCCGAGGGAGGCTTGCGTGGGGAGCCTGAGTGCGCACGCGCGGACCCCGTATAGGCCCAAAACGAGCCAGCCGCGGCTCGGAGAAAAGCCATCTCCTGGGGGCCTCCCCATGTTCTTCCACTCCTCAAGCGTGACCCCTTTACGGATGGAAGAAAAGGGGGATCTTAGCAGTGGTGGAGTCGGGCCTGAGGTGTCTGTTTGTTTGCCTCCATGTAGGCCAGTTGCTGGCACACCGGGCCCAGGTGTCCCGGCCCCATGTGGCTAGAGGGCCGCTTATGGCAGGAATCAGGTCTCCTGCGGGGGTCAAGGGACGGCTTGGACACTCACCGGGCGAGAGAGGACGCCTGGCCATCAGACAGCCCCCTGGAAAATCCCCCACCCAGGCCCCCGGTCCCCAAGTCTTTCCTGCGCACACTGTCTCTCAGGAGCTGGGAGAGCTGCTGGGAAGTGTGGCCCATGGGAAATCGCGCGGTCCCCTGGGTGGCAGGGAGGGCTCCTGTGTCCACGGACAGGTGCCCAGGGACCCTGTGGAACTGCTGTGACCTCTAAAGGGTGGGTCAGGTGAGCCGAGGGAGGCGTGTGCTTGGGAGCCTGAGTGCGCATGCGCGGCCCACCTATAGACCCGAAACGAGCCAGACGCGGCTCGGAGAAAAGACATCTCCTGGGGGCATCCCCATGTTCTTCCACTCCTCAAGCGTGACCCCTTTAGGGATGGAAGAAAAGGGGGATCTTCACAGTGGCGGGTTCGGGCCAGAGGGCTCTGCGGGTTTGCCTCCACGTACGCCAGGTGCCCGCACACCGGGCCCAGGTGTTTGAGCCCCGTGGAGGCAGAGGGCTGCTTATTGCTGGATGCAAGTGTCCTGCGGGGTAAAGTAACGGCATGGGCACTCCCCGGGCCACACAGGGCACCGGACCCTTAGAGAGTGCCATGGGAAATCCCCCGCCCACGCCCCCGGTACCCAAGTCTGTCCTTAGCACACTGTCTGTGCGGGGCTGAAGGTGCTGCAAGGCAGTGTGGCCTGTGGGAAATCGCGCGGTCCTCTGAGTGGCAGGGAGGGCTTCTGTTTCCCCGAACAGGTGCGCAGGGACCCTGTAAAACTGCTGTGACCTCTCAAGTTGGGTCATGTGACCACTCAGGGGTGGGTCACAGGGCCCCACAAGGGTGGGTCACGTGACCCCGCAGGGGTTGATCACGTGACCCCTCAGGGGTGGGTCACGTGACCCCTCAGGGGTGGGTCACGAGACCCCTCAGGGGTGGGTCACGTGACCCCTCAAGGGTAGGTCAGGAGACACCTCAAGGGTGGGTCCCGTGACCCGAGGGAGGCTTGCGTGGGGAGCCTGAGTGCGCACGCGCGGCCCACGTATAGGCCCAAAACGAGCCCGCCGCGGCTCGGAGAAAAGCCATCTCTGGGGGCCTCCCCATGTTCTTCCACTCCTCAAGCGTGACCCCTTTACGGATGGAAGAACAGGGGGATCGTCGCAGTGGTGGGGTCGGGCCAGAGGGCTCTGCGGGTTTGGCTCCACGTACGCCAGGTGCCTGCACACTGGGCCCAGGTGTTTGAGCCCCGTGGAGGCAGAGGGCTGCTTATTGCTGGATGCAAGTGTCCTGCGGGGTAAAGTAACGGCATGGGCACTCCCCGGGCCACACAGGGCACCGGACCCTTAGAGAGTGCCATGGGAAATCCCCCGCCCATGCCTCCGGTACCCAAGTCTGTCCTTAGCACACTGTCTGTGCGGGGCTGAAGGTGCTGCAAGGCAGTGTGGCCTGTGGGAAATCGCGCGGTCCTCTGAGTGGCAGGGAGGGCTTCTGTTTCCCCGAACAGGTGCGCAGGGACCCTGTAAAACTGCTGTGACCTCTCAAGGTGGGTCATGTGACCCCTCAAGGGTGGGGCACGTGACCTCCCAAGGGTGGGTCACGAGACCCCTCAGGGGTGGGTCACGGGGCCCCACAGGGGTGGGTCACGTGACCCCTCAAGGGTGGGTCACGGGACTCCACAAGGGTGGGGTCTCCTGACCCCTCAGGGGTGGGTCAGGAGACCCCTCAGGGGTGGGTCACGTGACCCCTCAAGGGTAGGTCAGGAGACACCTCAAGCGTGGGTCCCGTGACCCGAGGGAGGCTTGCGTGGGGAGCCTGAGTGCGCACGCGCGGACCCCGTATAGGCCCAAAACGAGCCAGCCGCGGCTCGGAGAAAAGCCATATCAGGGGGCCTCCCCATGTTCTTCCACTCCTCAAGCGTGACCCCTTTACGGATGGAAGAAAAGGGGGATCTTCGCAGTGGTGGGGTCAGGCCTGAGGTGTCTGTTTTTTTGCCTCCATGAAGGCCAGTTCCTGGCACACCGGGCCCAGGTGTCCCGGCCCCATGTGGCTAGAGGGCCGCTTATGGCAGGAATCAGGTCTCCTGCGGGGGTCAAGGGACGGCTTGGACACTCACCGGGCGAGAGAGGACGCCTGGCCATCAGACAGCCCCCTGGAAAATCCCCCGCCCAGGCCCCCGGTCCCCAAGTCTTTCCTGCGCACACTGTCTCTGAGGAGCTGGGAGAGCTGCTGGGAAGTGTGGCCCATGGGAAATCGCGCGGTCCCCTGGGTGGCAGGGAGGGCACCTGTGTCCACGGACAGGTGCCCAGGGACCCTGTGGAACTGCTGTGACCTCTAAAGGGTGGGTCAGGTGAGCCGAGGGAGGCGTGTGCTTGGGAGCCTGAGTGCGCATGCGCAGCCCACGTATAGGCCCGAAACGAGCCAGCCGCGGCTCGGAGAAAAGCCATCTCCTGGGGCCTCCCCATGTTCCTCCACTCCTCAAGCGTCACCCCTTTAAGAATGGAAGAAAAGGGGGATCTTCGCAGTGGTGGGTTCGGGCCAGAGGGCTCTGCGTGTTTGCCTCCACGTACGCCAGGTGCTCGCACAACGGGCCCAGGTGTTTGAGCCCCGTGGAGGCAGAGGGCTGCTTATTGCTGGATGATAGTGTCCTGCAGGGTTAAGGGACGGCGTGGGCACTCCCAGGGCGACAGAGGGCACCTGGCCTTTAGAGAGTTCCCTGGAAAATTCCCCGCCCAGGCCCCTGGTCCACAAGTCTATCCTGCGCACAGTGTCTGTGCGAGGCTGGGGGTGCTTCGGGCAGTGTTCCCCAGCGGAAATCGCGTGGTCCTCTAGGTGGCAGGGAGGGCTCCTGTGTCCACGGACAGGTGCCCAGGGACCCTGTGGAACTGCTGTGACCTCTAAAGGGTGGGTCAGGTGAGCCGAGGGAGGCGAGTGCTTGGGAGCCTGAGTGCGCATGCGCGGCCCACGTATAGGCCCCAAACGAGCCATCCGCGTCTCGGAGAAAAGCCATCTCCTGGGGGCCTCCCCATGTTCTTCCACTCCTCAAGCGTGACCCCTTTACGGATGGAAGAAAAGGGGGATCTTCGCAGTGGTGGGGTCGGGCCTGAGGTGTCTGTTTGTTTGCCTCCATGTAGGCCAGTTGCTTGCACACCGGGCCCAGGTGTCCCGGCCCCATGTGGCTAGAGGGCCGCTTATGGCAGGAATCAGGTCTCCTGCAGGGGTCAAGGGACGGCTTGGACACTCACCGGGCGAGAGAGGACGCCTGGCCATCAGACAGCCCCCTGGAAAATCCCCCGCCCAGGCCCCCGGTCCCCAAGTCTTTCCTGCGCACACTGTCTCTGAGGAGCTGGGAGAGCTGCTGGGAAGTGTGGCCCATGGGAAATCTCGCGGTCCCCTGGGTGGCAGGGAGGGCTCCTGTGTCCACGGACAGGTGCCCAGGGACCCTGTGGAACTGCTGTGACCTCTAAAGGGTGGGTCAGGTGAGCCGAGGGAGGCGTGTGCTTGGGAGCCTGAGTGCGCATGCGCGGCCCACGTATAGGCCCGAAACGAGCCAGCCGCGGCTCGGAGAAAAGCCATCTCCTGGGGCCTCCCCATGTTCCTACACTCCTCAAGCGTCACCCCTTTAAGGATGGAAGAAAAGGGGGATCTTCGCAGTGGTGGGTTCGGGCCAGAGGGCTCTGCGGGTTTGCCTCCACGTACGCCAGGTGCTCGCACTACGGGCCCAGGTGTTTGAGCCCCGTGGAGGCAGAGGGCTGCTTATTGCTGGATGATAGTGTCCTGCAGGGTTAAGGGACGGCGGGGGCACTCCCAGGGCGACAGAGGGCACCTGGCCTTTAGAGAGTTCCCTGGAAAATTCCCCGCCCAGGCCCCTGGTCCACAAGTCTATCCTGCGCACAGTGTCTGTGCGAGGCTGGGAGTGCTTCCGGGCAGTGTTCCCCAGCGGAAATTGCGTGGTCCTCTAGGTGGCAGGGAGGGCTCCTGTGTCCACGGACAGGTGCCCAGGGACCCTGTGGAACTGCTGTGACCTCTAAAGGGTGGGTCAGGTGAGCCGAGGGAGGCGTGTGCTTGGGAGCCTGAGTGCGCATGCGCGGCCCACCTATAGACCCGAAACGAGCCAGACGCGGCTCGGAGAAAAGACATCTCCTGGGGGCATCCCCATGTTCTTCCACTCCTCAAGCGTGACCCCTTTAGGGATGGAAGAAAAGGGGGATCTTCACAGTGGCGGGTTCGGGCCAGAGGGCTCTGCGGGTTTGCCTCCACGTACGCCAGGTGCCCGCACACCGGGCCCAGGTGTTTGAGCCCCGTGGAGGCAGAGGGCTGCTTATTGCTGGATGCAAGTGTCCTGCGGGGTAAAGTAACGGCATGGGCACTCCCCGGGCCACACAGGGCACCGGACCCTTAGAGAGTGCCATGGGAAATCCCCCGCCCACGCCCCCGGTACCCAAGTCTGTCCTTAGCACACTGTCTGTGCGGGGCTGAAGGTGCTGCAAGGCAGTGTGGCCTGTGGGAAATCGCGCGGTCCTCTGAGTGGCAGGGAGGGCTTCTGTTTCCCCGAACAGGTGCGCAGGGACCCTGTAAAACTGCTGTGACCTCTCAAGTTGGGTCATGTGACCACTCAGGGGTGGGTCACAGGGCCCCACAAGGGTGGGTCACGTGACCCCGCAGGGGTTGGTCACGTGACCCCTCAGGGGTGGGTCACGTGACCCCTCAGGGGTGGGTCACGAGACCCCTCAGGGGTGGGTCACGTGACCCCTCAAGGGTAGGTCAGGAGACACCTCAAGGGTGGGTCCCGTGACCCGAGGGAGGCTTGCGTGGGGAGCCTGAGTGCGCACGCGCGGCCCACGTATAGGCCCAAAACGAGCCCGCCGCGGCTCGGAGAAAAGCCATCTCTGGGGGCCTCCCCATGTTCTTCCACTCCTCAAGCGTGACCCCTTTACGGATGGAAGAACAGGGGGATCGTCGCAGTGGTGGGGTCGGGCCAGAGGGCTCTGCGGGTTTGGCTCCACGTACGCCAGGTGCCTGCACACTGGGCCCAGGTGTTTGAGCCCCGTGGAGGCAGAGGGCTGCTTATTGCTGGATGCAAGTGTCCTGCGGGGTAAAGTAACGGCATGGGCACTCCCCGGGCCACACAGGGCACCGGACCCTTAGAGAGTGCCATGGGAAATCCCCCGCCCACGCCCCCGGTACCCAAGTCTGTCCTTAGCACACTGTCTGTGCGGGGCTGAAGGTGCTGCAAGGCAGTGTGGCCTGTGGGAAATCGCGCGGTCCTCTGAGTGGCAGGGAGGGCTTCTGTTTCCCCGAACAGGTGCGCAGGGACCCTGTAAAACTGCTGTGACCTCTCAAGTTGGGTCATGTGACCACTCAGGGGTGGGTCACAGGGCCCCACAAGGGTGGGTCACTTGACCCCAAAAGGGTGGGTCACGTGACCCCGCAGGGGTGGGTCACGTGACCCCTCAGGGGTGGGTCACGTGACCCCTCAGGGGTGGGTCACGAGACCCCTCAGGGGTGGGTCACGTGACCCCTCAAGGGTAGGTCAGGAGACACCTCAAGGGTGGGTCCCGTGTCCCGAGGGAGTCTTGCGTGGGGAGCCTGAGTGCGCACGCGCGGCCCACGTATAGGCCCAAAACGAGCCCGCCGCGGCTCGGAGAAAAGCCATCTCTGGGGGCCTCCCCATGTTCTTCCACTCCTCAAGCGTGACCCCTTTACGGATGGAAGAACAGGGGGATCGTCGCAGTGGTGGGGTCGGGCCAGAGGGCTCTGCGGGTTTGGCTCCACGTACGCCAGGTGCCTGCACACTGGGCCCAGGTGTTTGAGCCCCGTGGAGGCAGAGGGCTGCTTATTGCTGGATGCAAGTGTCCTGCGGGGTAAAGTAACGGCATGGGCACTCCCCGGGCCACACAGGGCACCGGACCCTTAGAGAGTGCCATGGGAAATCCCCCGCCCATGCCTCCGGTACCCAAGTCTGTCCTTAGCACACTGTCTGTGCGGGGCTGAAGGTGCTGCAAGGCAGTGTGGCCTGTGGGAAATCGCGCGGTCCTCTGAGTGGCAGGGAGGTCTTCTGTTTCCCCGAACAGGTGCGCAGGGACCCTGTAAAACTGCTGTGACCTCTCAAGGTGGGTCATGTGACCCCTCAAGGGTGGGGCACGTGACCTCCCAAGGGTGGGTCACGAGACCTCTCAGGGGTGGGTCACGGGGCCCCACAGCGGTGGGTCACCTGACCCCTCAAGGGTGGGTCACGGGACTCCACAAGGGTGGGGTCTCCTGACCCCTCAGGGGTGGGTCAGGAGACCCCTCAGGGGTGGGTCACGTGACCCCTCAAGGGTAGGTCAGGAGACACCTCAAGCGTGGGTCCCGTGACCCGAGGGAGGCTTGCGTGGGGAGCCTGAGTGCGCACGCGCGGCCCCCGTATAGGCCCAAAACGAGCCAGCCGCGGCTCGGAGAAAAGCCATATCAGGGGGCCTCCGCATGTTCTTCCACTCCTCAAGCGTGACCCCTTTACGGATGGAAGAAAAGGGGGATCTTCGCAGTGGTGGGGTCAGGCCTGAGGTGTCTGTTTTTTTGCCTCCATGAAGGCCAGTTCCTGGCACACCGGGCCCAGGTGTCCCGGCCCCATGTGGCTAGAGGGCCGCTTATGGCAGGAATCAGGTCTCCTGCGGGGGTCAAGGGACGGCTTGGACACTCACCGGGCGAGAGAGGACGCCTGGCCATCAGACAGCCCCCTGGAAAATCCCCCGCCCAGGCCCCCGGTCCCCAAGTCTTTCCTGCGCACACTGTCTCTGAGGAGCTGGGAGAGCTGCTGGGAAGTGTGGCCCATGGGAAATCGCGCGGTCCCCTGGGTGGCAGGGAGGGCACCTGTGTCCACGGACAGGTGCCCAGGGACCCTGTGGAACTGCTGTGACCTCTAAAGGGTGGGTCAGGTGAGCCGAGGGAGGCGTGTGCTTGGGAGCCTGAGTGCGCATGCGCGGCCCACGTATAGGCCCGAAACGAGCCAGCCGCGGCTCGGAGAAAAGCCATCTCCTGGGGCCTCCCCATGTTCCTCCACTCCTCAAGTGTCACCCCTTTAAGGATGGAAGAAAAGGGGGATCTTCGCAGTGGTGGGTTCGGGCCAGAGGGCTCTGCGGGTTTGCCTCCACGTACGCCAGGTGCTCGCACAACGGGCCCAGGTGTTTGAGCCCCGTGGAGGCAGAGGGCTGCTTATTGCTGGATGATAGTGTCCTGCAGGGTTAAGGGACGGCGTGGGCACTCCCAGGGCGACAGAGGGCACCTGGCCTTTAGAGAGTTCCCTGGAAAATTCCCCGCCCAGGCCCCTGGTCCACAAGTCTATCCTGCGCACAGTGTCTGTGCGAGGCTGGGGGTGCTTCGGGCAGTGTTCCCCAGCGGAAATCGCGTGGTCCTCTAGGTGGCAGGGAGGGCTCCTGTGTCCACGGACAGGTGCCCAGGGACCCTGTGGAACTGCTGTGACCTCTAAAGGGTGGGTCAGGTGAGCCGAGGGAGGCGAGTGCTTGGGAGCCTGAGTGCGCATGCGCGGCCCACGTATAGGCCCCAAACGAGCCAGCCGCGTCTCGGAGAAAAGCCATCTCCTGGGGGCCTCCCCATGTTCTTCCACTCCTCAAGCGTGACCCCTTTACGGATGGAAGAAAAGGGGGATCTTCGCAGTGGTGGGGTCGGGCCTGAGGTGTCTGTTTGTTTGCCTCCATGTAGGCCAGTTGCTTGCACACCGGGCCCAGGTGTCCCGGCCCCATGTGGCTAGAGGG